>NC_058132.1:505647379-505663582 GCF_016433145.1 Gracilinanus agilis
TCCCTCTCTCTCTCCCCCTCCCTCCCTCCCTCTCTCTCTCTCTCTCTCTCTCTCTGTCTTTCTGACTTTCTGTCTCTCTCCCCTTACCTTCCAACTGAGAATCAATACTCTATATTGGTTCCAAGGCATAAAAGTGGTAAACACCAGGCAATGAGGGTTAAGTGATTTGCTCAGAGTAACACAGCTAGGAAGTATCTGAGAAAAGATATGACCCAGGACCTCCTCTCTGTAGGCTTGGCTCTCAATCTACTGAGCCAGCTAACTGGTCCCCACCCCCAATAAGTTTTAAAGAAGAGATCAGCCTCCATTGGCACAGAGGATTTGATCATCTGAGAGTGTGGATTGGAACTTATATGCAAACTCTGGTCCTTTGATTACATGACTAATATTCTTGTAAAGCATTTAGCCCAAAGCCTGGCACATAGTAGGTGATTTATAAATGCTACCTATTAAAAATTTAAAAATGCTAGCTATTATTGTTATTTTCCCTTCATTTATTTTTAGACCTGAGGCAGGTTTAATAAGTCAAAAAGGCTGAATATGAGACCAGATAAACTAATATAACTATCTAGTGCGGGTATACTTTGCTTTATTGAGCTTCACTTTTTTGCAATTTGCAGATATTATGTTTTTTACAAAACTGAAGGCTTGTGTCAACCCTTCACTGGGCAGTATATTGACTATGCTATAACTACAGTGATGATTTCTACGGTTCATCTTCTTTCTAAATCCTGAGAACTTAAAACTCAATTGATAGTTACAACCCCATTGATATAGGTAGCATGTTTTGATAGACTATGGTATAGTGGAAAGGATGCTGAGTTTGTGGTCCAAGGACTCTGGTTCAAATCCCAGCCCTTGTTTGAATACTGACCCTGCAATGTACCTCCTTGTGGAAACTTGGGAAGTAGGGAGGGGCCTCAACTGCTTCATTTGTAAAATGATTATAAATGGCTCATATGATCTCTTCCAACTCTAGATCTATACTCCTATAATCATTGTCCACAGGTAGAAAAAATATCAAAAGAACTTGAACTTAGAAGGTATATGAAATTCCCAAAGCCACACAAATAATATTTAAAGGTGCCAGGTCTCCAATCTAACTCCAAGTCACAGTCTTATCCATTTACAACATGTGATGAGTTATCAAATACTACTTGCTGGACTGATATCAAAATACCTTTGCTTCAGTGATAAATGCCTTAATTATGTGTTTTTTTCAATTTTTAATTTTTTTAATGCTCTGCTTCAAGTTTATTCTTAATACTTAACATGTTTCCATGACTACCACTCAATGGCTTCCATGGATTTGTGTGTGTGTGTTTATGTTGATTTGAAAGGGTCCTAAGAGATCAACATGGAAGTCACAATAGTAGCTTGTGGAATGCCGGGCTGGACCATCATATATGGTAGCCTCTCTACTTCTATACTTGTTGCAAATTTGGAGGACTACTGGGAGAACAGGAGATTGATAAAAGGGCAGCCAAAAGGAAAACCACAGGAGGTTTCATAGCTTCTTTGTTTCCAGTCACATTATGCCCACTCCTGAGACAGCTCCAAGATGAAACTGAGCTCTCTGAGAATCCAACTCCTCTCCTTGGTTCTTGTAAACACCTTACCTTCTGATATTCTCCTTATATCTGCCGCTGATCTCAAGGTGAAGAAAGGGTAAGAATTTGAAATAACACTACTCAATTTAAGTCAATTCATTTTAAGATTCACAATCAGTCAATAAACATTTATGAGGCATCTATAATGTGCCAAGGAAGGTGCTAGTCACTGGAGGACACAAAACCAAAATAACCACCATTCTCAAAGAGCTTCTACCTTATCGTGGAGACAAGAAGTACACAGAGAATCATATCAGTAGACAGGCTAATGAGGGCCCAATCTTTTGTGCATGTTCAGATTTGTTCTTGATGTTGGGTTATACAGAATATATTCAATGTTCTGTGCCTGCCATTGGTTTGACACATTGAACTTTAGAAACTTGTTTCAGCCATGATGAGTATGAGTCAAGGTTAGTACTATGTAATGGTGAAGAGTCTTCTGGTTGGAAAGAAACTGGAAGAACTGATGATGGCGCAGTAGAGGTCAAGTCAAAATTGGGTATGCAAGAAAGCAGCTTAGAAGATTGAGAGCCAGATATAGACATGGTAAGTTCTGGGTTCAAATATGGCCTTTAGCCAGGTGAAGTTTGGCAAGTCATGTAACCCCCATTGCCTAGCCCTTACCTCTCTCCTTGCCTTGGAACCAATGCACAGTATTGATTCTAAGACAAAAGTTAAGGATTTAAAAAAAATTGAGTGTGAATACAAGAAGGTCAAAAGGATGATACATCTAGATTAGGTTGGTAAATGTTTAACAACTAGCTCTTCAAAAAATATATGGATGATACATTTTAAAGTTTAATTTCTTAAATAGAGATCATCAATAAAACAAGTTCTGATTCATAGCATTTGCTGAGTTCCAAGATTTAATGTTCATGATGAAAATATAACAATCAGCTCAACACAAGCTGGGTCAAGCCCACCCTTGATCTTTCATTTTCTTTCCTTGGTGGCTGTCCAATGAGGAGCACTGTTTTATTTCCTCACCTGGCTACCATATGTTTGTGTAGATAAGGAGCCACTTTTTGTTTGCTCTTTTGTGTTTATTTTTCTATTATTTCAGGTCAATGAATATCTGGAGACAGAACTGAGAAAGTTGTTGTTGTAAATTTCAAAAGATCAGAAGAGCCATTAGAAGTCCCTTCAACAAGCAGAGTTGGTGGCAGTCGTTTTTAAGCCAAATCCAGTGAGGAGCCAGTGGAGACTTTGACTGAGCTGCCTGACCTATTCCCACAATGGATTTATCTAGCACATCAATGCTGGGTCCTGGAGGAACTAGGCAGCTGAGCAAGGGACTTGCCCATTGCTCTGGAGAGACCTTGATGGAGACTCTGTGAGGGGAGAAAAGGACTCCCAGGTCCAGGAATCACGAGGTACCCCTCAGCCTCATGTATTCCCTACATGCATATCTTATTACCTGCGTGTATTAAGTTTAAGCCCTTTGACCTTAGAGACCAAGTCTGTGTGGAGAGAAGAGCCACTCCCCCAGTCTCCAGCTTTGAGATGAATGTTTTGTTACTTCTATACCTTCTCAATAAATACAATTTTAATTCCCACCTGCCTTAGTTTCCTCAACTGTAAAATGGGGATAATAATAACACTTATCTCCCATGTTTGTGAGGACCAAATGAGATACTTAGGAGTACTTAGCACAGTTCTGGGCACATAGAAAGTGCTTAATAAATGCTTGCTTCCTTCTAGTGTGAGTACAGCTTAGAAGAGTTAGACTGGGGGTTCCCTATGCTGGTGAAATCACAGGTTAAGTCCCTATCCTTATCTTTTTATGACAAAGATTTTTTAAAAGATAGAAAGTTTACCATTTAAATCATATATTTCTCTCCCCTATAATAGAGGTTCCCATTTAATGATCTGTTAATTTCTTGGGGGTTTGTGATGAAGGGCCAAAGGGTTATGCTAAAAATTCTATAATAATACTGGTAAGCAGTAAATAATCGTCCAATTATATTAAAAATATTTTTCCCTCTCTGGCAACAAGCATATGCATATTTAAAATATTAAAGGTTCAAATTTGAATTTCTGTAGCAATTCAAAATAATCATGATCATACATATGATTTATTTAGAAGTTACATATTTAGAGTTTTCAAAATTGTACATAGAATAAAAATGTGTTTTTCATAATTACAATTATGAAATATAAATTTTAATTTGGAGGCTTTGGTGACAGGAATGATTACTGAAGTTTAAAAATACTTAATGGGTAAACCTAAAAAATTATAATGAGTAAATATATTAAATTACTCTGGGTGTTCCCTACACATTGTGTTATTGTCGAAAGGAATTTGTGGGATTAAAAAAGTTGAGAAACCCTACCATAAGAGAATAAGCTAGTTTCAGGCTTAGAAAAACAATTTTCAACAACTCTACATTATCAATGCACAGGTAATATTAAGCCTCCTCTTGCTTACTGCCTGAATAGCTCCTGGATACCTGCATAAACTATAAGGTTTTGTTGGTAAGAATAGTAGAGGCAGCTAGGTGGCTGAGTGAATATAGCCTCAGACACTTACTAGCTGTGTGACCTTGGGTAAGTTACTTAACCCCTGTTTGTCTAGGAGGCAGTGAGGTGACTCAGTGGATAGAACTCAGTGCCTAGAGTCAGGAAAAGGTGAATTCAAATCCAGCCTCAGATACTTACTAGCTGTGTGATCCTGGGCAAGTCACTTAACCCTGTTTGCCTTAGTTTCCTCATCTCCAAAATGAGTGAAAGGAGGAAATGGCAAACTATTCCAGTCTCTTTGCCAAGAAAATCCCAAAAAGGGCCAAAAGGAGTTAGACATGACTGAACAACAACATTTGGCACTTATGTTTTCCCTTATTTTTTCATGACTGTTAATTCTGTTTCTCTGACCAAACTATAAACTCCTTGAGGGCAGAAATTATATTTTCTACATCAATCAATCAACAAACAATTATAAAATACCTACTCTGCTCCCTATAAGCACAATGCTAGGGTACAAAACAAAAAAAAATAGGTCCTGCATTCAAGGAATTTATATTCTATTGGGAGAAACAACAAGTACACACAAAATATATAACCAATAAATGCAAGGTAATTTTGAAAGGGGAAGCAATAGCAGTTGGAGGGAATCAGGAAAGATTTCATATAGGAGGTGGTACTTGAGCTGAGTTTTGAAGGAAGCTAGGAACCCTACAAAGTCGAGGGGAGAAAGGAATGTATTCCAGGCTTGGGAAGACAGCCTGTGCTAAGACAGGAAGTGGAATGTCATCCAAGGAACACCAAGGAAACCATTTTGTTTAACCACTGAGTGATTGTCTCTTGAAGGTGACAGACCTAGGCTAGATGAAAGGTCATAAAAAGATTTTAGGGGATAAGAATTTGGATGAGAAAAAAAAGAAATCTTTATTTTAGGATAATTGGTTTTCTTTGTAAACCTGTATAATTTCTGAATTTATAATCATTATTTAGAGAACTCATTCATACATTCATCAGATTGCCAAGGGAGTCCATGACAGGAAGAAAGTTAAGAATCCTTGGGACAGATGTTGGGTAGATCCATTTAAGGGTGGTAAATTAAAAATGCTTATAAAAGCTATTTTCCACTAAAGAAGATTTCCTAAGCTGAAAGAGTAGAAATGGAAAAGTTAGGCTCAATAAGCCTCTTCCAGGTCTTCATCATAAATTCTTGCTATGTTTGAATAACAAAATGGTAGCTTTGCCTACAGCATATAAGAAATAATGAAGAAGAGAGCCAGGCCCGAAAGGAAGTTCTAAATTCTAATCTGCCCTCAGATACCTCCTAGCTGTGTGACCCTCAGCAAGTCACTTAACTCAATTGCCTAGCCTTTGCCCCTTTTCTGCCTTGGATCCAACACTAAGTATCAATTCTATGACAAAAAAAAAGGTTAAAAAAACCCCAAACCACAGTTTTATGAGCCTTTTTTTTTATGAGCCTGAAAGAATAGAGGATATAAAGGAACATGGCCATGCCATGTTTCTGGAGTCATCCTGGTAGGGCCAAGCTACTGCCCAGTTGTTATTGAGGAATTATAAAGCCCAAATGTTGCCCAAATAATTTCAGATAAGGAAACCTTGGCTCATTATCTCAGATCTTTTCTGGTTATTCAACTTGACTTGCTATAATTTATCAACTTCAAGGGTCATTATGTTATTATTCAATAAATTAATCTTCTCATAGTCAATGTCTGAGGACCTCCAGGATAGTAAGCACCTCCATCGTGGATAAATACTATTCCAACAGATACTGTAACTTACCTCTCCTCAAAGTCACACACAATCTCCATTACCGCTAATGAGGAGTTATCCACATGCAAAGATGAGGAGATAGTCTGTTCCCCTGGAGGTATCCTTTTTCACTCAGAGCACAATACATCTATTCTCATTTTTTATATTAAGTAATTCGAAACTCAGGACTTTTCCACTTCCATACACAAAATTTTCTCTTCATAGCACCAAAAGTCAACTTGAGTCACCATTTTTCCTTTACAGATTCTTTTTAAATCCATTAATAAAATTTCAACTGGCGTACTTGAGCAGAGAGTCATAGCCGTTGCTCATGCTGATATTTTTTTTTCTTTAAGGTTTTATAAAACACTTTCCTCATATTTATCCTGTGAAGTAATGTGAGGTTTATTATCCTGATTTTACAAATGAAGAAAATTAGGCTCAGGAAGACTGGTTCAAGCTCTTGAGGGTCAAAGTCTCAATTCATAGTATTGAAAAATTTAGTTACAAGTGCCCTCTGTGGTTATCTAGTCCAGCCCCTACCTAGAGAAATCCTTACTGCAACATATCTGAGAAGTGATTGTCCGGCTTCTAAAGGAAGGTTACTAAATCTACTGTTCCTTCCTATAAAACACTACTGTCCTTCTGCATTAGCCTCTGTTGTAAAACAGCTCATTAAGAAAAGATCAGAATTTTGTCTACATATATATAATATGAATACTATATAGGCATTTCTCTGAATGAAAATACAATAATTCTGCTTTTATAGCCACTGTACTTCATCAACATCATATTACTCTGATAACAGGAAAAAAATGGATCACAACTCAAAAGTATATTAACAAAAGATTCCTATATTGACTAAAATATATACTTAAAGATTTAAAAATAATATTTCTCTCTACTACATGTAAAAACATTTTTAACGTTCATTTTTTTGTTTTGTATTCCAAATTCTCTCTTCTTTTGACCCTCCTTCATTCTGTCCTTGTCCTGCCCCCTCCCCTAAGACAGTAAGCAATCTGGTATGGATATTACATGTCTAATCATGTAAAACATTTCCCCATATTAGTCATTTTGTGGAAGAGATCTCAAATGAAAGAAGAAAAAGAAAGAAAATGAAATATACTATGTTTCAGTCTGCATTGAGCTGCTATCAATACTTTCTTGGAGGGCAGATGGCAACATACTTTTAAAAAAAATTGTCTTTTAAAAAACACATTTACATTGCTTTACTTTATAATCAGAAAGTGAAATGGTCCTTTGTAGTCATAATAAGGTCCAGTAAATTCAGAAATCTAACAAAAGTTGATTATATCATCCTGAGTTTTTTCATCTTCAGTATCTCGACATACCTTGTGTCATCAGCATGACCATGGTTTTCAGCTGGAATTTTCTCTGTCTTTCTCCATCTTTGCTTCTATTCCCCTCAACAACTGTCTACTAACTGCATAATGAATTGGGAGCAAAGTACTATCTACTTTTTAAGCTATCCATTCCCATGCATTTGGCATGCCAAGTAATTTAGTTGGCTGCCTCTTAAAGAGCTGCCACCTGATCAGGAAGCCTGCTCACAGTCATCTGAAGCTGAAACTGGAAGATTATAAAACTCTAAGCATCTCCTCTCTTCCATCCCTTTTTCCAATCCACCATAGGCGGTGCCAGTAAAGTTGTGATATAATGGGAAAAGCACTGGTTTAGACATCAGAAGTCTTGAGTTTTAATTCTGAATTGGTCAGTTTGTAACCTTTGGAAAACCATCTAACCTATTTTTGGGGTGTGGGGAACAGAAAATTTTCTTATTTATGAAATGGGGATAATAATACCTACTTGGCTTTCTCTTATAAGATCATCGTGATGACAATTAGATAACTTAAGTGCTACACACACACACACACACACACACACACACACACACACACACACACGTCAGGTAATATCTTCAAAGAGCACTGGAAATTTAAGACAAGAAGACTCAAACCCCACCTCGGACACTTAGTAGTTATTACCCTGGATAAGTCACTTAAACCTGAACATCAGGTTCCTTATCTTTAAAATGAGAAGACTGATTTAACTAACTTTTAACCTTCCTTCCAGGACTAAATCTACAACCCTATGATCACCAAAAACCAATATAGGAATTATTGAAATTTACTTTGTTTCTAGTCCTCTTTTCTGTGGGAAAAGATCCCCATCCTAAATTTCTTTCTATCAAAGTACAACTGAAATAAGCTCTTTGAAAATAAGGAACAGCTTTCCTATACTTTCTATGCAAATATGCATAAAATTTTTTCAGTTTCATCATAGAATGAGACATGTAATCTCTTGACCTCTATCATCTCCAAATGAAATACAGGATAAGTTGCTCACTCAGGAATTTAGCTACTTGACATGGTAGGCAACTTACCAAAAGAAGACAAAAGGAATAAACCTGTAAATTAGGAACTATCTGGCCAGGTGAGGGAATTCATCAGCCTGGCATTTTATTTGTACTCACCAACCACATTAATGGCTATGGGGAAAAGAATATTATCAGGGGAGAAATGTATCATGAAATCTGATAGTATTAAGGAAAACTAGATTCCATAACTGATACATCCTTTGAAATGAGAAATAGCATCAATCCTGATTATCCAAATTCAAATCCAAATAAATGCAAATATAATAATAATCCAAAATAAAATAGTATATATATAGTGGGAGTGAATTCATAGAGAGTCAGTATGGTATAATGTGGTAGTCTTAGAGTCAGGATGACTAAGCTTTAAACTCCACTCCAATTGTTGGCCACCAAAGAAACCCTGGACAAGTTACTTGCCCTCACTGAGATTCAATTTCCTTGTCTGTAAAACAGGAAGAAAAGAGTACTTAAAACACAGAGACCTTGTATTGACTAATTAGATAATGCTGCCTAGAAAATGTAGAGTGTTTCCCAAATTTATATGCCAATATTATTGGTATTATTATTACTATTCCACAATTCTATTTTAAACATCACCACTGGTTCTTAGAATGATATTGAGTGACACTGCCATCATGTTTTAAGGTTCTCCAAACACTTTACACACATTAGCTCACTTGACCCCCACAAGTCTGAGGTAACTATTAAAAGGAGATATCTGTTCTATAGATGACCATCATATATATTATTTCCTTGGTTTTGCTTATTTCACTTTTTATTGGTTCATGTAAGTTGTCCCATGTATAGCTTTACCTTTTAAAAATAAAAAGAAATATATATATTTTTACATTATCTTCATATCCCTGGTATTCTTCTTCCTTTCCACTCCTAGACATATTATAGAACTAAGAATTTTTTTAAAGAAAAAGAGAAAAAAAATAAAACTAATACACTGAAAAAAGGAAAAAAAAACATCTCATACCTGAAGAGCTCCCACTTATACAAAGGAATGTGTGTTCTCCTGTAACTTTGCGCTTCATAATTTTGCTACATTTAAATTTCATTGTTATATGGTAGATCTTTCCATTTACATTGTTGTCCTCATATTTCTTGGCTCTGTGCCACTTTGTATCAGCTCAAATCTTTTTATGCTTCTCTGTATTCATGATGTTCATTACTACTTACAACCTGGTAAAATATTCCATCACATTCATGTACCACAATTTGTTTTCATCTTGCCCCATTTGATAGGCTTTCTCTTTTTGTTTCCAGTTCCTGGCCTGGGCAAAAAGTGTTGCTATATATATATATTTTTTTTAATTTTTTTAAACCCTTGTACTTTGGTGTATTGTCTCATAGGTGGAAGATTGGTAAGGGTGGGCAATGGGGGTCAAGTGACTTGCCCAGGGTCACACAGCTGGGAAGTGGCTGAGGCCGGGTTTGAACCTAGGACTTCCTGCCTCTAGGCCTGACCCTCACTCCACTGAGCTACCCAGCTGCCCCCTGCTATATATATTTTAATGTATATGGGGCCCTTTTCTTTAGACTTACTTTTAAAAGTAGCAATAAATACACCAGATTTTCAAGGTTTTCTCTAAGTTGTGATAGTACAAAAAAGGAATGCAGTCCATACTCCAAATATAATGCCAAAGTGGCCACTAGGGGACAGATATGGGGGAAAAGTCATCTCTGTTATAATAATAATGTTTATGTCACTATTTTTTGAAAAATGAGGCTTGATACTCCAACTTTTCTTTGGGAGTCAGAATTAAACTCACTCCATTGTTAGGCATAATGAATTTACATGTTATTTTAATATCTTCTAGTCTATGTGATTCCAAGAGGGCAATTTCACAATTAAAGCTAGTCATTATTCAATGTAGCACCTACTGTTAAGAAGATTAACCTGAAAATCTCAACTAGCCTGCTACATAGTGTATTTTTATAAAACCCAAGATTTAATTTTTTGTTCAAGAAAAAATTCTCAGGGAAAGAAGCTTGCTGACTCCTTAATCCAATCAATGAACTGTTTGCAGAAAGATGCCTGAAGAATCTACATTGCATCAAGAGATTCAGAATGAACTTTGGGGCACAATTGATTGAACTGACGGGGTTTGAACAGTTACTTTGAATGTACATTTTATGCCAATAGGGGACTGCCCCAAACTGGTTTCTTGTCAATGCGCTTAGAAAACATTGGTTTTGTGTTCTCTCTCTTCCATTCCCCTCTTATCTCTAACTATTGACCTTTGTGGGTATAAGATGATTATGTAAAATGATCACTTGGGGTGACTAGACACCTAATGATCATCAAAGGGGATTGTGTAAATGGAATTAGCTCATCTTCATTCATTATTAGACTCTAGCCATCAGAGATAATGTCATCCCACCTCCCTGAGTGGGGAGGGAGATGAGTTACCCACACGTGACAATAAGTAACAAATCAAGAACAAGGGACTGCCCTTTGGGCAGTTCAAAACAGTGTTGAGGCTGCCATTTGTCCACTTGAAATTAGAGGTGGACACAGGAAGTGAGGAAAACTGCTACCTTTCAAATATGATAACTTCTTGCCGAGGCAGTTGGCGCTTTGAATTTGGTGCTGAAGGATCTCTACTGAGATCTCAGGTGGCTTCCCTCTGAATTGTCACGTGGGTAAGTTAGGCTGACTTCCTTTCGCCTCTCTTGGCATTTCTAGAGTTTCTACTCTCAAAGGAGGCTTCCTCACCTCTCTAATTGTCAAAGGCCTTGCGGCTAGTAGCTTTGTTTAATTAACCTCAAAACCCTCACCCTGTCTGGACCTCTGGTGGTTCAGGCCAGAGTTTCTCTCTCTCTATTCCCTACCTTTAACCTTCCTAATTGTAATTAAACTTCCATAAAAGCCATGCAGACTTGGGTCTATTTTTAATTATGGAATCAAGCTAATCTGATTCCTGGTGACTACCATACCTTAAATATATCTAATTTCCCCTCTTACAATAGCTTGAACTGAACTCATGTAACTGCCAGTGAGCCCTACTGGGTTTACTTTTTTTAGAGATCTCTTGGCTGAAGGTGAACAACTGTGCTTAGGTGACACCAATTATTTTCATCTCATTTGCCTCAGTCATTTCTCCTACCCTCTCATCCCCTAATAGTTTGTGTATTTCTTTTCAAAAGGTAATTTCATTTCTGCCTTGGAATTTTCCTTTTTCCCCTTTCTCTGAAAGTGGTTACTTAGATAGATTTCCAGAGTGACCTGGGTAATATTGAGGATGACAATAAAATCGCTGAGTCTAGTAGTTTCCTTTATACTAATGGGTTTTACTAGCATTTTTATTATATGGGCTTTGGTAGTCTTTTAACACAATGCCAAGAAAGCCAATTTTTCTATGATTTATTTTTATCATCAGCGTTATTAAACCCCTTTTTTCTGGCTCAGGAAAGAAAGCTTGGCTGTCTTTCTTGGTGGCAAATTTAGAAAAGAAACTAAATGGTTATCATCAATTCTAACTCACCTGGATTGTAAAAACATCAGTCATCATTATCCAACCCCCAATTCCCAAAAGTAGTAATGGAAAATTAAAAGGAGGGTAGATTTCCGCTAACCACACCAGGCAATTTTAATGATTAACTTTCAAACTGGCAAAGAAAAGAAAGGCCTCCTTTGTGCCTTCTTTTTCCTACTTGAAATAAGATCAAAGCAATTTTGATTTTGGTGAAAACTAAGTTGCTTAAACACACACACACACACACACACACACACACACACACATACACACACACCTCCCCTCATTTCCCCCAAACAGCTAGCGAAATAATTACATAGGTAAACCAACTGAACTAACCACTGGGCAAAAAGTTATCATTGCTGTGTATGTCAAACGTTGGGGGAGAAGAGTTCAAACTGCCTAAAGAAATATAATTCTCCCCCCAAACTCTTAGAGGAAAATTGGTTAATCCAACTGTTGAACTGACAGGTTTCATAGCTGGACAGTGGCCATGATTATAAGGCTCCAACAAGGGGATAGGATTACGTTCACTGGTGGCAGGAAGAATAATAGATCTGAGTAAGGAAGCAATGGAATAGCTGGCAATAGAACCTTTTATTTTTTTAGGCTGACACCAAAACTTATACTTGATGCACTCATTCTTTTTTTTGTTTGTTTGCTTGGAGCCTTTACCTTCTGCGGTAATATTGATTCTAAGACAGAAGAACAGCAAGGGCTAGGCAATCAGGGTTAAATGATTTGCTGAGGGTCACACAGTGAGGAAGTGTCCAAGGCAACATTTGAACCCAAGTCCTCCCCTCTCCAGGTGTTGGTGCTCTTTCTTCTATGCTACCTGGCCTCCTCTTTCATTATTTTTTATATGCTAGAAGTACAGCTACCATTTTATTATTCAAAAATAACAGGAACTTATGAAAAAGACCCAGAAGGGGCCTTGGAGCTCATTCAGTCCAACTCCTCCATTTTGTAGTGGAAGAAACTGTGGCCCTAAAGTATGCCCAAGGTCACACAGTCGACAAGGAGCAGAGACTAGACTTCAACTCAAGTCATGATTCCAAATCCATGTTGCTTTCTCTGCCCCTCAGCCCCTACTATACCACATGGTCCTTGAACTTTGAGAACATGTTAGAAAGGACTGTAGGGATATTCTTTCTGCTATTTCATGGATTTATATGGCTTCATATAGATTTCTTTTGTGATCTTAGAACCTGGAGTGGCCATCCAAGCTGAAGTCTAGACTTTGTATCAGGAAGCCATGAGTTCGAAAGCCACCTCAGACACTTTGTGACCCTGGGCAAGTCATTTGATTTCTCTAAGCTCAAGTTTTCCCAACTCTAAAATGATGTGGGTAGAGTAGAAGATATCTAGGTTTCCTTCCAGCTATAAATCTAGGGTTCTATGATTTGTATGCATTATACAGAATATCACAGAATCAGAGAATCTCTAAGCTAGAAGAGAGCTAAGGGTTTCTCTCATCCAATCTATACCTGAATAAGACTCTCCTTTCCAGAACTAATTGCAAGGATGTATCCAGACTCTGCTTGAGGAATGCTGGAGAGGGGGCAAACTCCCATCTCCCAGGGGAGCCCATTCATAGCAGTAATTGTTAATAATTCCCCTCCCCAGGACCTATGGCACAGAATGCTATCTACCGCCAGAGAAAGAACTGTTGAAGTTGGAATGCAGATGAAGGAAGATGATCTTTTACTTGTTTATTTGGATTTATGTTTTGGGTTTTGGTTTTATAAGATTACTCACAAAAAAGAACAAAATGGAAATATGTTTTGCATAATAATGCATGTATAACCCAGAGCAAATTGCCTGCCAACATTGGGAAGGGGAAAGGAACCGAGGGAGGAAGATAAGTTCGGATCATATAACTTAGGAAAACTTACGTGCAAATTTGTTGTTACATGTAATCAGCAAAAAAAAAGTGTTTTTTAGGTTTTTTAAAATTTTATTTATTTATTTTTTAGGAAGGTGATATTTTAAGTTTTTATTTTAGGATAAGTTAGCTTCCTCATGAATCCTTAGTATTAATTAATTCCACATTAAAAAAAAAAAGCTATTTTACTTTGTATACAAAAAAGTGTTTTTAAATAAAAATTAAAAAAAATTCATTTGAATTCTTAAAAGAGACAATCAGTGATTATACAAAAATCTAGTTTGATGTGACATTGCCAATAAAATTTTAGTCAAATTATGTAAAAAATAAATGATAGAATCTTGTTTTTTTTTCCTAAGAAGAATTTTTGAATGGACAACAATATTCTGAGTAAAATTTTTTTAATTTATATTTTATCTCTTTTTCTGATGCTGGAAACTTCCAGAAATATCTATGAAGTATTCATATATTAAAACAGATGCAAGAAAGATGTATCTATGTTGAATAAGATTCCAATTTACCTTTTAAAAAAGAGGCTAAATCTGTCTCTCTGCAGCCAACACTCTAGGTTCAGGTATTTGGGGCCAAGATAAACAAGCTCTATGGCAATGCTTCCCTTTAAATAGTAGCTGTTATCATATATTCTACTCCCCTTTCCCCAGGCTCCTCTTCTTCAGTCTAAATGTCCCCAGTCCTTGTAATTAATTATGGCATGGTTTCTAAACTGTTTGTCATCTTGGTCCTTTATTCTGGATATATCTGAGTTCCTAAGTTTGTGCCCTATTTCTGTTCCACCAAACATTGAGGGGGATGGAAAAGTTAAGGATACCCAAAGGGGCTCTAACCTAGAAAATTCAGTCAGTTGGAGGTGGGATAAAATACTACTGGCTGGGCCCAAGCAGATTGTCTGCTTGCCTCTTCCTGTAGTGCCAGATTACAACAGAACCTGCTACCAGTCTCCTTCAAAGCCAAAGACTTTAGGCACCCTGCCTGGACTCTCTACTATGTAATTTATGCATTTGTTTGGAAGCAAGTGCTTCCTCCGCACCCTATACTTTAAATTTATATTCTAAGGAGGGATGTGTTTTAGCAATTTAACCAGCCGTGTGTTTAAATGACAGCTGTGGAGAGTCAAATAAATACATAAAGCAATTGAGACAGCCTGGAGGCAAATATTAACATAATTTGTGGATGAGAATAAAAAAGGATTGCTTAAATAAAGACCTATAAGGGTGAAAAGCTTTTGACAAAAGAGAGGGGGAATTAATCTTTGTGGTTTTTTTGGTCTTTTTTTGTTGTTGTTGTTTTTCAACTGTGATTCCTTCTCTGGAAGGAAGAGATGTCAGGGGTAAGAGAGGAAGAAGAGCCCTTGTCACTTTGTACAAGTCACTTACCCTTTCTGGGCCTCAGTTTTCTAATCTGTAAAATGAGAGACTGGACTAAAGATTCAGTCATCCCAGTTTTATATCTATAATCCTAAGAGAATGGAATGAAGTTTCAATTCCACTTTTGTCTCCAAAGTATAAGCCCTTTCTTTGAGTCTAAAGACACTTTCACATCCAAAATCAAGAATGTAAATTGTTTAAGGAGATTTCCCAACTCTCCTTTATGTTTCTAAGAGAGAAAAGTTCCATATAAGTGTTAAGGATTGAAAGAAAAACATCTACGTATCAGGCATGATGAGTGGAGCCAGAGTGGGGAATTAAATGAGACACTCTTTCCCTAAGCAATGAATGTATTGGTTTAATTCTGATTCCCCAAATAAAGAAGTCATAGGGAAGATAGCAATGATTTGCCAACAAAGAAGAAAATTCTTAAAATCTAAATGAGGATGGCCTCCTTTTTATTTGTTTTTTTTTTAACCCTTAACTTCTGTATATTGGCTCCTAGGTGGAAGAGTGATAAGGGTGGGCAATGGGGGTCAAGTGACTTGCCCAGGGTCACACAGCTGGGAAGTATCTGAGGCTGGACTTGAACCCAGGACCTCCTGTCTCTAGGCCAGACTCTCAATCCACTGAGCTACCCAGCTGCCCCATGGTCTCCTTTTTAGAATTAAATTTATGATAGGCAATAGTTTGTTGTTGTTGCTGGTTACATTAAAATTCCTAGGTATCTCATTCCCTCCGTCCAGCAGGCAATAGTTTAGCAAATTATTCCATCAACAAATTTCCAGAAGTTTTCTGCCTCTGTTGTACCAAACCAAAGCAACATTTAACAAAAAATTCTTCTGGAAAAAATCTCTTCTAGGGAAAAAATAAGTAAAACATTTTCCACTTAAGAGCATTATTAGAGAGGCAGCTGGGTGGCTCAGTGGACTGAGAGCTAGGCCTAGAGATGGGGGTGGGGGGAGGGTCCTAGGTTTAAATCTGACCTCAGACACTTCCCCAGCTGTGTGACCCTGGGCAAATCACTTAACCCCCACTATCTAGCCCTTACCACTCTTCTGCCTTGGAACCAATATACAGTATTGATTACAAGATGGAAGGTAAGGGTTTAAAATAAAAGAGAGAGAGAGAGAGAGAGAGAGAAAGAGAGAGAGAGAGAGACAGAGAGAGAGAGAGAGAGACAGAGAGAGAGAGAGAGAGAGAGAGAGAG
>NC_058132.1:505663977-505674442 GCF_016433145.1 Gracilinanus agilis
AGAGAGAGAGAGAGAGAGAGAGAGAGAGAGAGAGAGAGAGAGAGAATTATTACAAAGAAGTGCCCTGGGAGTAAGGGGACATTATGACTGAACCTCAGACCATGTCCTTAGGAGCCTCTTTATTCCTTAATAGATTCACATTATCTTGGATCCATATTGATTTCCATTTCATAACTGCCACCAGCTCCACCCCTCCTTCCCTTAATGGGTGCCTAGACTTTCCCTTTCTTCTTGTTCTTAAAATACAAAAAAAAAACTTTTCCTCTTAAGCTGAATAGGACAGTGTAGGAATAAAGATTATATTTTACTAGATACATGTAAGAAAGAAGTACAAAGCTAGAAGGATGCATCATAAAAACTTAAATTCTAATTAGATGAGCCCAATCCTCTCCCCATCATAACTCAATTCCAAACAGTTTAAGGAGGGATGAGGAATTAAAGCCAGTTGTTGTGGGTGTGACTGTCACAGCAACAGTGAGCAGTGTAGATTCTGATGAAATTAGGTTAAAATGAAAATGGAAGGATGTCTTAAGAAAGAAAAGGGCAACCAACCTAGAGGACAATGGAGTACATAGAGAACTGGCCTTGGTGCTAGGGAGACAGGCTTGAGTCCTATAAATAACACAGAAACTCTGTGTGTGTGTGTGTGTGTGTGTGTGTGTGTGTGTGTGTGTGTGTGTGTGTGTGTGTGTGTGTGTGTATCTGACTGGGTGACTCTAGGCAAGTCATCTAACCTCTTGGGGCTTTAAGAAGCTTGTCTAATACTTTATTTGTTTGTTTGTTTGTTTGTTTTAAACCCTTAGCTTCCATTTTGGAATCAATACCATGTATTGGTTCCAAGGCAGAAGAGTGGTAAGGGCTGGGCAATGGAAGTTAAGTGACTTGCCCAGGGTCACACAACTAGGAAGTATCTGAGGCCACATTTAAACCCAGGACCACCAATTTCTGGGCCTGGTTCTCAACCCACTGAACTACCTAGCTGCTTCCTTTGTCTAGTACTTTAGATGAAAGTCACCAACCTGCATTGATAGAAAGTGAGTTCATCTGGGAGTTCCCTATACCAGTAAAATTACACTTCTAGTTCCTTATTTCTATAAGAAATATAACTCATCCCCTTTTTTTTCTATTCTATTCACCCAGATGCCTTCTTGGGAATTGTAAATGCCAACATTGAGCTTAGTCCCTTTTACTTCAAGGATAGTTCGGGCAACAACAAGGAGGTATTCTATTTGCCTGCATTGGAGACAGTAATAAATGCTGTTTCTTTTTTCTTTTTAAATATATAACACAATACATAACAATCTTATACAAATGATTTGTTATAAATATGTACTATTCTTAGGGTGCAGTTAGGTTGTTCAGTGGATTGAGAGCCTAGATGGGAAGTCTTAGGTTCCAATCTGGCCTCAGACACTTCCTAACTGTGTGACCCTGGGCAAGTCAATTAATCCCCATTGCCTAGTCCTTACAGCTCTTCTGCCTTGGAGCCAATACACAGTATTGATTCTAAGTTGGAAGGTAAGGGTTCAAGAAAAATGAATATTCTTATTCAAGAGGAACAAATTCTCACATTAGCTATGTTCAAAAAATGTCTCTTTTTTCTGCCTCCCTCTCACTCCTCCCTCATCCCAAGACACAAAAGGAATTGGTTAGATAAGCAAAAGAAACTTAATCAACAACATCTGCTGCATCCTAAACATCTGGTACAAATTGCAGAGCAATATAACTCTGGCCTTTGTTACCTGTGCAGAATATTTCTCACTCAGGACTTTCCTATTCACACCTTAAGAAGCTTCTTGTTGAGACACCTGGGGCTTCTTTCATCTGCTGCTGCTTGGAAACAGTCATTTCCTCTGAGATTTAATACCCACTGGGGCAGCTGGAGTTGTCCAGATGCTTATGGTAGGCTGGAAAAAAGGGCTATGCAGGGAAAATAAAAGGACGGGCCAGAAGCTGGGTGTAGAAAATTTTATGATCCGCATAACCCTCCAAGTCTGGATGAACTTCCTACCACATATCTTTTTGCTCATCATTTTAATTCAACTGATATTTGCTATATGTAAAATACCGTTAGATGCTGAGTTTACGAAGAAAAAACAGGGGAAAAAAGTTCTATCCTTAAAGAGCTTATAGTCTACTGACACTGGGTGAAGCTCTACATATATACTTATGTGTATAGTAATTTCAGAAGGGACAGGGCAATGCAAAAAATTCTTGCATTAGGTAGCACCTGAGCATAACATTCAACCTAGGGATTTGATTTTCAGAAGAGAGGAATGGGGGTATACTTTCCCCCAAAGTATAAAGTGGGAGATAGATTTGGGGATCAGATAAGCAAGAATATCTTTTCAGAGCCAGTAGAGGAGTCCAGAGAAATAGAGAAGTAGATAACATGTCACTGACATTTACATTTTTACCTCTAGAACATCTTCCTTACCTCTTCCTCTCTACTAGAGTGGCCACCATTATGGCCAAAAATGCAGGTCCTCGTTTTCTCTTGTTGGACTATTCTGAACAGTTTTCCTGCCATAAAACTCTAGCCTATCCAACAGTATTTTAACATATAGTTGCCAAAGTGATTTTTCTGAAATGTATTTTGGGATAAATGCTAAGTTTATCAAGGAAAACAATAGCAGGAAAAGGTTCTACCCTCAGGGAGCTTATAGCATACGGGGAGTGTGTGTTTAAATATACATAGATGTTTATGTGCATAGTGTGATCATGTCTCCCCATACTTAAAGTTCCAGCGGTTCGCTAATTTCTCTAATATCAAGTACAAGTATCCCTCCCACACTGAGACTTTTCCCATTGTGGTTTCAATATATCACAAGTCAGCATAAGAAATCACATGGGAATTTGGGGGGAGTTTTGTGATAGCTGCAGATAACATACAAAGACTAAGAGATGACACAAAACAAGTTTTGAAACTCAGAAATGCATAAAAATATGTATAGTATTGTAACATTTAATTAACATAGCTTCTCCTTTAATATCATAAATATACACAGTTTCTTTTAAAGTTAAAAAAAAGTAAAAAGTTAAAGTCTGTAAACATGCAAAACTTAGTGGACAACACACAAAGGGTAGAAATGTAGAGATATCTTAATGACCAATAACTATATAAGATGTATATTCTATTCCATGTAATATTACCTATACATTATGTATTTTATTGCTTAGTAACATCAATGAACAGCTACATGATTTTTTTCTTAAAATTAAATTTGTTCTGTGCACTGGTTTGAGAATGCCAAACATGTTTATGGCAGTTTTACCTGGATTTTCCTCCGTGGGGAAAGGACAGCTGTATAAACTTCTCTTTTCTGCTTTTGAAGTCCTTCACAATTTGGCTCTAGCCATCTTTTCCAATGATAGATACTATTGCCTTTATTGTACTCTACAGTCCAGCAAACTTATTCTCTTACTGTTCCTCATACATCTCCCATTCCATTTTTTGTCTCAGTGTCTTTGTACCAGCTATCTGTTCCCCATTTTTAGAAAGCACTCCCTCTTACTTTGTCTGTTAGAGTCTCATTTCTTCAAAAACTCTGCTCAAACCCCACCTTCCACCTTTCCTGAGCTTACCTGTTGGTACTTTTCCCTTCTGAAAATTTATTATGTATATATCATATATGTGTATGCACAGAAACACATAATATGTACTTATTTATATGTATGTTGTCTCATTTGACAGAATGTAAACTCCTTGTGGCCAGGAACTCTTTGCTTTTTTGTAAATGTATCCCCACCTCTTGTCACCTAATAAGTCCAGTCAAATTTTTTTAATCATGACTCACTCTTTATGATTCCATTTGTATCTTTCATCATCTTTCTAATGTAGCAAAATCAATTATTTTGTCTGACAAGGTAAGATATAATTAAGAGTATAATTCTGTAATATTTAAGTCAACATTTTTTTTCATTATGCTGTTTCTTAATCTGATGCTGGCTAAAAATAGCCAAACCACAAAGCATTGGTTTCTTTGCTCCTTGGAAGCATTTGCAGCTGAATAAATATCCAAGGATTTATTTAATTAAAAAATGATACTGGAGTGCTTTTAGTTGCTGATAAATTGGTCATCATTAGTACAACCCTAGAAAGTAGATGTCTTAGGCATACAGTTATATCTATCCCCATTTTAGATGAGAAAACTGACTTATCCATGTCATCTAGCTAATAAATGTAGGAGGAAAAAATTAAATCCAGATCTTCCTGATGCCAATTCTATTCTCTTGATGGGCTCAGGTCCATAGACAAAAGTTAGGACTGTTTTTCTCAACTAAAATTCTAAAGGTTCTTATTTACTTCTTAGAACTTATCTTCCTTCATTCTCTTATGCCCCTCTCCTCCCAGTTCTGACTCCTGGTCTTTTTCCCTGAGCACCTAAGAATCATCCCTGGAGTAGGGGCTAAGTGGAGGCAAAAAAAGATTTGGATATTTTCCTGGTTCGTGGAACAGTTTATGTTGAGAAACATAGGCTTAGGGTAAGATACTCTGTGATGTAGACAGATTTGGGGCCCGGCAGGATAGTTGCTTGCCTCAAGTCCTGGTATTAGGGACCAGTTTCATGAAAGATAAGACACTAGAAGTATTGCCAGCTGAAACTAGGATAAGAGCTAGAACTCCGCTAACAATGGATAAGGCCTGGCAAAAGAAAGGCAAGTAGGAGAGAAGAGGGAAACAGAAGAAAGATGGATTACCAGTTTGTCTATAGCACTAAAATGAACCCATCATAAAATTTGCAATCCATATACTTTATCCTCTATGCCATTAATTATCTTCTCCCTCCTATTTATTTCCTTTTTTAAAAAATCTTACCTTAGTTGATCTCATAGGAAAACTGACCTAGAAGTAGGATGAATCTCAAAAGTCACTTAATCCAACCCACATCCATATCAAAAAAATATCCTTTTAATTTTTTTTTTACTCCCAGCCAGTGGATTCCCTTTAGACTCCTTAAATTAAGCTATATGAACTCTACTCAAGATTTTCACAGATCAATTCCAATATATTCAACTTCAGCATATTCTAATTATTTTTACTGTACAAGTATGCCACATTTTAAGAATACTCTACAAATATAACATATAATAGGTAAGAGGATCAATTTAGGAGGAATTATTTACATAACTAAAAAGTGTGCAAGTTTCAGGAAGATTCTCTACAATATTCCCTTAAATATCCAGGTCTCTAGGATATTTAAAATATTTTGATTGACAAAACTAAGCATATGTATTTTTGAGAAATCTGTATGTTTTTAACTAAAAATGTCCTTGTTTTATAAATAAGGAAACTGAGCTCATTAAAGTTAACTGTCTTGCCCAGCATCACATAGGTAAGCATCAAAGACAGGTTTTAAATCCAGGATCTCTGACTCCAGAGGTGATGCTTTCCCCCATGTACCATGATACTTTCAGAGGGTACTGGGCTGCTTTTAGGGAGCAGGACTGAGAGAAAGGAGAAAACTGTATTCTTCCCCTGAAAGGCAATTATATAGCTATATATTAGGGAACCCAGGAAGATTAGAGGGAATGATGGGCTTGACAAACCCAGCAGAAGGCATTATTAACTCGGCTCTGGAGACTTTGCTGACCCAAGAAAGAGTTCTTGTTCCTTCAGGCAATAGAAAGATGAGATGCAGCAGTGGCTACCTCCTTTCCAGGCTTGCTTGGCAGGGGATGCCATAGTGTTTTATTTTCCTTACTCCATATACCCCGATAGTCCCAGAGGCCAAGGAGTAACTGAGATACAAACATATATATAAATAAAAAAACAACCCTTACCTTCAATCTTGGAATCAATACTATGTATTAGTCCCAAGGCAGAAGAGAAGTAAAGGCTAGGCAAATGGGATTAGGTGACTTGCCAAGGATCACATAGCTAGAAAGTGTCCAAGGCCACATTTGAACCTAGGATCTCCCATCTCCAAGCCTGACTCCTATCCACTGAGCCATCTAGTTGTCCTTTCTATATAGTATTTATTTATTCTCCACCATATGTTGTTCTAGGGACTCAAAAAATATGTACTGAAAAAAACCTTGTCTTCCCCATCTCCAAGATAAATCCTGGGATCTGATGATAGATGGCCCTCCAGGTTTACAGTGGCCCAATGAAAATTAATATATATTTCAAGGGAAAGTCCTGCAAGTAACTTCTTTCCACAAGAATATCATCTCCAGTCATTTCTCTTATAAAAGGAAGAAATATTTAGCTGTCTTCCAACATAGGTTAAGAGAGGATAGGATATGAATTTAGAAGCAGAGGATGGGAAGACACAAGATCAGAGGAGGGAGAGAAGTTGAATAATGTATCTCATTATTATTCCCCTTTAAGAGCTGGTTCTTGTCTATGCTATCATTCTGGATCCCATGGGGAATTTCGAGATCCAATTTCCTTTGATAAGAATTAAGATCTAAGACCTAAGGGCACCAAAAGCTTTTTATGCCTCACTTACACTGGTCTGCTCGACCAAACATTCTGAAACTTTTCACTTCCAATAAAATTTCCTGGAGAGGAAGTCTAGGATAATATAGGAGAGCTGACCTCACCCCTCTGAATCTCGTGTTCCTCATCTGAAAAATTGGAACAATAATGGCACCTACATAGGTTTGTTATGGGGATTAAATGAGATTATATGTATAGGTGTATATATGCATATATATATACACAAACACACAAAGACTACATATATACATCCACTCCATCTCCAATCACTGTTCATTTTCACTGGCTGTCCTCCATGCTCAGAATTCTCTCCTTTCTGATATCTGCTTCCTGGCTCCCCGGCTTCCTTCAAGTGTCAGCTAATATTCCACTCGGTCCTTTCTCAAGCTGGTCTGTTTGTTCAAATGCCAAACTAAAAGACTATTTTACAAGGCACTCACACAAAATAAGCACAACACATAGGTCAGAAGAAGGCATACAAAGACCCTTTTAAGGTCCTTCTGAAGAACTTTGGTGTCGACTGTGAGACATGGTAGATACCGGTACAGGATTGCCCAGCGTGGCACGTCTGCATCAAAGAAGGACTGTGCTCCATGAGCAAAGCAGAATTGCAGTAGCTCAAAAGTAACCTGAGATGCACAAATTTAGAGACATCTCCATCTCAAATGCTCATATAGGATATTTGTGCCTGACCTGTGGTAGAGTCTTTGGAGCTCATATTGGGCTGATCAGCCACAGTTGGACACATGCACACTAATTCCAACATAGTGATGTCATTTTGGTTCTCTTTGAGTATGAAGGACAATGATTAACTTTTCAAGAAGCCTTTGCCAATCTCCCTTAATGCTAGTGCCTCTTGTAATGAACAGCAGGGGGCTAAGGAATGGTAGTGAGGCTAGCTCAAGGAGAAGCCCTATACACAACTAGATGTGAGAATAAGATTTGTTCCCCACACCATCTGGGCTAAGCCTCCTTTAAGACTGAGAATTCTCTTGCTAACCACAAGCCTTAGAAACCAGTCTTGCCAGTCGGTTGGGTAGAAGTAACCAGGAAGTAGAATATTGGTTCTTTAAACCTTTGGCTATAATGAAAGGTAGCACTGGCTTGAAAATGGTTATAGCCAGTTAGAGATGTTACCAGGATCTGACTACATCAATTTAAATACTGTCAACAAAAGTAAATTGTTGCCTTTCAAAGATTACTTTAGGCTTTGAGATCAAATTGGGTTTATTTGTTAAACTGAGGGTAGGTAAGGGAGAAGGAGAATGGGTGATAGAAACCCTGAATGATTTTGCCTAAGTATTAAAGACTAAATAAATATTTAAATTCAAGTTGTTCCCTAGGGTGCAGAGTATGGGAAAGACTTTGGGGGTCTCTTTCAGACTCTGTTGCTGTTTGTTACTGAGCCCAGGGCTAACAAGCCCCTGGGTCAGATGCTGTTGAAATGCTTGTAGTTTGCTGTATAATGTTTGAAAATAAGGCTTTGTCTATGCCAAAAGGGTGTTGGATATGGCTAGCAATAAAGGTTGACCCTACCTACCTGCCTAATCAAACTTCCCACTTCCCAGGGCCCAGTCTGTCACCTCCTGCCTCCCTAACCCAAGGAGAAGAAAGAAAGAATCTCAGGGGTTTGTGGACCTTAATTTATACCCTGTCCCTAACTGTCACCTTGGCATATGCCCTGGGCTGCTTTGTCAGGTTCTGAGTTCCAAAGTGGCAAACTGCTATTTTGTACCTACAGAAAATGGCTGCCCATTTCTGTATATCACACTCCCCCCTGGAAATCTTCTTCAGTTTATTTTGTAATCTTGTTTGTACATAGTTGTTAGCACATTCTCTGATAGGGAAGTGCCAACTCCTTGAATACACACACTGCACTAAGATTTTTGGGATTGTGTGTGTGTCTGTGGATGTGCATTTCAGGAACTTATGATTTCACTGGTATAGGGAGTTCTTGGTGAGGAACTTTTTACCAGTTCGGATAAATATCTGCTCTATAATTTATAATCTTAGAAAGTTGCCTTTGACACTAGGAGTGCTTAAAATCCTATAATCAGTATGTGTGTATGTCTAATGTGTGAATGTATACAGTATTTAGATTTGAATCTAGGTCTTCTGAACTTTGAGTCCAGCTCTCTGACCATTCCTCTATAATAATATTTCCAATTTGATTTATTCTTTCATTATTCAATAAATATTGAATATATCTTATTTGCAAAACCTTATCTTAGGACAGCATTGGCAAACATTTTCTGAGTTTGAGTGCCCAGAGGGCAAATTCAAGCAGTCTGTGAGCCCCTACATTACAGGAGAGAACTGGGGGAGGAAGTGCTTGCCATGGGTGCCTGGACAGAGGGATGAGGGATGCAAAAAATGTCCTCAGGCACTGGGAAGAGGGGGAATGAAGCAGCTCCCCAAGTACCAGCTCTGCATGTGTGCCATGTGTTCGCCAGTGCTGTCTTAGGATTTGTGAAGATACAGAGAAGAATAGCCCTTGCCCTCAAGAATCTTAATATGGAGAAGAGGAGATGAAATATATAGGCAAAGGAACAAATGAAAAAAGTAGTTACTATTCACTAATTACGTGCTCAATAATTACCATACATTTGACTAAAATTGCATTTACATTTACATATGTACCTACACTATTCATCTGATTAAAAACTTCATACCATCTGCCTCTTTAATTCTATTTAATCTTTCCTAATTATCTTGCAGCTGCTAATCAGAAGTAATGTTTTAAATATGTGCTTTTGTCATTTGCATGTGATTACAGGAGTAGGAATGCTAAAATTAGCAGACACCATTCATTTTTAATGGCTCAAATAGATTCTTTGTGAAGAACTAAACAATTAGTTTCTTCTAAAAAAACTTTCCTTGGGAAAAGTGACTCAAAATAAATGCTTACATTATAAAAATGTACACGGAATTTGTGGTTTTTAAATATACATACATTTTGTTTTACTTGGCTATACATATTTATTACAAGGTTCTCTTTTTCTTTTCAATGGGGAAGGAATTGGGGAGGAAAGGAGATAGCAACAGGGTTGGTGAACAAAGAGAGATCCACATTTTTGAATATACTTTAAAAAATAGACATTGTTTCCATTCTTCCTTAGATGAATGGCTACTCATGCACCTTTTGGACCAAAGTATTTACCTGGTCTCATGATTATTTGAGGAATAAGAGTACTTTTCTTGAAGGAAAAATAAAATCTCCAAATATCACTATGCTTCTTCCTATCTGATGTTTTTTTCATGAAATTCTTTTCAAGCAGCTATATGTGAACATAATTTAAGGAGATAATGTGTAGAGTACACAGATAGCTAACTGAAGATCTAGGTTCAAATTTGACCTCTGACAGACTGGGAGAGATCCTTGGCAATCAGTATCTCAGTGATATCCAAGAAATAATCAAATCAAGAGTAAAAAGGCCAATATGAAGCAAAAATGTACATAGTTTCTCTTTTTTTGTGATAGCAAAGAATTACAAACAAAAGGAGGAGGTGCCCATCAAGTGAGACATAGTTAAACAAATTATGGTATATTACTACAATGGGAAATTATCGTACCACAAGAAACAAAGAAAGGGACAGTTTCAGAGAAATTTGAGAAGACTTACATGAAATGCTATAGAACCAGAAACATATATCATACAATAACGATAGTGTTGTAAAAAACAAACAAACATGGAAAGACTTAAAAGTTTTGATTGATGCAATGATAAACGCTAGTTTCAAAGGATCAAGGATAAAGAATACTACCTCTCTCTGAAAAGAGAGGTGATAGATTCAAGAGATAGTATGAAACATGTATTTTCAGACATGGACAATGGGGAAATTTGTTTTATTTGACTACACATATAAGTTGCAAGGGCTTCCTTTTTCTTGAGGAAGGAATTGAGGAAGAAAGAAGCTAGTCATGGGGAAAGAAAAAAATGGAGGGGGTGGTTGAGAGAGAGAGAAGGGGGGGAGAGAGAGAGAGAGAGAGAGAGAGAGAGAGAGAGAGAGAGAGAGAGA
>NC_058132.1:505679121-505709425 GCF_016433145.1 Gracilinanus agilis
AGAGAGAGAGAGAGAGAGAGAGAGAGAGAGAGAGAGAGAGAGAGAGAGAGAGAGAGAGAGAGAGAGAGAGAGAGAGAAGGATGGGGGAGAGTGAATGGTTCTTAAAAACCAAATCTCCTCAGTTATTTTGCCAGCATTAGCCATTTCCTACTACTACAACCTTCTTGCTAGACTCCTAATCATCCAGTGCCACTTCAAAATGTCCCCCCCACACACACAACTGCCAAAGTTACCTTACTAACTCAGTAATATAGCAATAATAATAATAACATTTATATGCCAGGTACTGCACTAAGTGCTTTAAGAATTATTATTTCATTTGATCCTTGAAACAATCTGAGAAGTAGGTGGTGGCTGTTATTATCCCTTTTTTACATGTGAGGAAACTGAGGCAAATAGGGATCAAGTGACTTGTCTAAGGTTACACAAATAGGAAATATCTGAGGCTCGATTTGAATTGGTTCTACTTAGCAATAAGTCCACTACTCACATTCACTAATCTAAAGGTCTCCTGTTGGCCTCCAGATCAAATTACCTCTGAAACTTGCCATTAATTCAGTCCATTCTACTATTCTCCTCTCTATTTGATCATGCAGCTGTTATTCCAATTAAACTAGATTACATGGGGTCCCTCATATTTAATCCTTACTTTTTTTCAACTAAGAGCCTCTGCTTAAACTCTACCATGTGAAAAGAAGAACATTTCTTCAACTAACTCTATCCTATACCTTTCTTCTTTCAAATAAAGGGCTCTTTTTTTTTAAACCCTTGTACTTCGGTGTATTGTCTCATAGGTGGAAGATTGGTAAGGGTGGGCAATGGGGGTCAAGTGACTTGCCCAGGGTCACACAGCTGGGAAGTGGCTGAGGCCGGGTTTGAACCTAGGACCTCCTGTCTCTAGGCCCGACTCTCACTCCACTGAGCTACCCAGCTGCCCCCCAAATCAAGGGCTCTTAAATTGGGGTATAGAAGCTTAACTTAAAAAATATTTGATAACTATATTTCAATAAAATTGATTTTATTTGCATCCTACATATTTTATTTTGTGAATTTAAAAACTGTAATCTGGGAAAATGTCTTAAGACTTCACCAGACTACCAAAGCAGTCCATGATATATAAAAAAAGAAGAATCTGTGTTCTAAGTTATATTTAAAAGCCCATTACCATCATGAAGGTTTTCCCAATGTAAATACTTCTCCCCATTCTGCAATCTCATTACTCATTCCTTAATCCCTCCCTTCCTTACAAAGCACTTTTGTAATCACTTTTTTATATATTTCTCTTAAATGCCATACTATGTCCCAAGTTAGAATGTAGGTCATGTTTGCTAATATGCACTCAGAAGAACCCGCAAGGGGGCCTATAATACCATAGACCTCAATAAACTTGTTGACTTAAGTGACTGAGGGAAGTCATTTTTGTTATTTCTTAGGACACTGTGAATCTCAAAAGACTTTCTTATTCAGTTTGTAACACAATAGAAAACATTATTCCCAATTTTTTTAAAGATATAAAAATAAACCAATGGAAAGGCAGTGTTTTTCTTTTCACAGGGCAAAAAACAATTATCTTGGTTTACTGTATGATAGACTTCTGTTTCTCAGCAGAGACACAGTGTCACAACACAACAAGCCATCTCCTGTTTAACTGGTTAGACAGTTACCTGCACCGATGACAAAATTGTGAGTTGAAAAAAAAAAGCAGTAGAGGGTGGCCCTGTAAGGTTCTTCTACCTCCTATGTCCCTAAGCAAGGAATGTGGGAAACCATGCAAGGCTGGGACTCTTTCTCAGGAATAACCAACTATATACAATTCAATCCCCATTCACTTGAACTGAGATAGTAGTTTTCTTAATCCCTTGGCTATAAAATTTGGTTTGCATCTTATTAAACTCATAATGCATATATCGAACACCAACAGTAAACTAATTGTCTTTGAACTCAAATACAAAAGGATTGCAATTTTAGCATTCATATTTCCTTTCCTAATTTAAGTGCTTGTTAACATTTTATGAAGGATGAAGGAGGCTGGGAAATGTCTTTGAGAAAGTCACATAAGGTCATATCATATTGTGCTAAATCATTCAGGTAATATAAGCTGTATATAATGCTGAAAAATGAGTGCAAAACACTTCGGAACAATGTTTTAGAATCATTTTGGGGTGCAAGAAACAGAACTGGATGACGACTTTGAGACATCTTGGGCATAGATTGCTTTTACCAATCTGAGTCATAGTTTATTAAAGTTGTCTAAAGTTCACGTTTTTTAAGTGTCAAATAGGATAACAATACTTATGTTGATAAACTGATAAGGGTGAAATGAGAAATGAATGAGATAATTCTTTGAAATGTATTGCTTGCAGATTATACTGGAAGACTACAAAGAGTCATCAAGTCCTCATTTTAGAGGTGAGGAAACGAGGGAGATGATTTGGATATTATAGTTTTGGAAAATGTATGTAGAAAGATTGTGACTTGTCCAAGGTCACACATAAAGGGCTATATATGACAAAACCAGGATATGATCCAAGGTTCTCTAATTCTCAGTCTATCAGGCTTTCCCTGCACTATGCCAGCTAAACAATTAATTGCATGGCATTAACGTTTTGAGCAATAAAAACCCACCTGGGAATGCTGGTCAGGTAGGTCAGGACATTCTGGAACTCTTTCTCTGGGATTTCACTGAAAGTTGGGTAATCTGGGAATGTGATGACTGGGCATCCATCTTGTCCCCGTCCACCTAAAAATGAGTTAAAAAAAAACTGGTCATATAAAGCAGCTACACTAAATCCAAACTTTTCCAATTGAGCAACAGCAGAAAACATTTAGAAACTCAAAACATTTAAAAAAATAAGGAGTAGCTTGGAAGTTCCTGGTTTTTTTTAAACAATGAAAAGAATTGATCCCTTTAAATTTCTCTTCCCATTGTGAAGAGTCCCTAGAATGAAGGACTTCAGAATAAGTAAAGAATTTCTCAGGTTTTACTGAATCTTCTTTGAATCCACCAAGAGTGAGAATGGGTCATTTGAAAATACATTTCTTTCCTGCTTCTTGGCTATTTTTGTTCTTATCTGGATATGGAAATAGAAATGTTAAAATGTCAGAGGGAAGGAAAGCTATTATATTATTTCCTGATTTCATTGGAATAGGAAGTATAGTCTTGGAAATGGCACCCACTCCCCCACTGCCAAACAAAAATCCCAACAAACTCTTATTCATACAAGAAATCCAGTGTGACCATCATCTAAGAGACTGAGAAGTACTTTTCAAAAGGTATTGAGGTTCAGTGTTTGGGTGCATTTATTTATTTATGTATACTTAGCCCTTCTCTTCTGTCTTAAATTCAATTGGTTCTAAGGCAGGAGAGTGGTAAGGGCTAGGCAACTGGGTTAAGTGACTTGCCCTGTGTTACATAGATAGGAAGTGTCTGAAGTCACATTCGAACCCAGCACTCCTGTCTTTAGGTCTGGTTCTCTATCCATTGAGTCACCTACCTGCTCCCAGTGTTTAGATTTATGATAACAATCTTCTCATCCTCCTCTAAAATACTACTCAGAGACCTCTACATTCTCTAACAGGGTGGCAGTGGAAAGGAACCTATGGCAGACTCTTCTAAGCTTTGGATGCAAGTCCAGTAGAAGGCAGCATTCCTGTCAGAGACCAAATTCATTAAGTTCTAATAGAATAGATCAATTACTGACTGAAAGGCTGACCATCGAGTGAACTCTCCTGGGGCATAGCAATACCCAAAGATCTAATAAAGGCACTGTGGGATTATAATTGGCACTGAAGAAGGGAGTCTCCACACCAGTGGGATCAGGAGTATGAATATCATCATAAACATAATTTTAAACTTGAAGTTCATGAGATGATCTGCTTATAAATGACAAAGTTAGAAAGGTTTGAAGTGTGAACTTCCACATTTTCCTATATTACCCACACATATTTTTCCTTTCCTTTAAAAAATCATATCTATTTCATTACATATTTCCCAATTACATGTAACATTATTTTAACATTTAAATTTATTTTTAGTTCCTATGTCCAAAGAGCCATCAAATTGAATATACCCTTTCATCTTGTCATACCACTATTGGATCTTACAAAAGGGGAAGGACCTATTTGTATAAAAATATTTCTAGCAATTCTTTTTTGTGGTGGCAAAAAATTGGAAATTGAAGGGATGTCCACCAATTGGGGAATGGTTGAATAAATTGTGGTATATGATGGTGATGGAATACTATTGTACCATAAGAAATGATAAGCACAATGATTTCAGAAAAATCTGGTAAAGCCTACATGAACTGATGCAGAGTGAAATAAGCAGAACCAGGAGAACATAGCACACACTAACAGCTAAATTATACTATGATCAATTGTGAAAGACTTAGCTACTCTCAGCAATACAATGATACAGGGCAATTCTGAAGGACTTAATGACAAAGAATGTTCTTCACCTCCAGAGAAAGAACTGTTGGAGTCAGATGTAGATCAAAGCTCACTGTCTTTAACATCAATGTAATTATGGTTTAATTTGAAGTTTTGGTTTTATATGAGTGTGTTCTTACAACAACCAATATGGAAGTGTGTTTAGCATGATAATACATGTACAGAACATATCAAATTGCTTACTGTTTGGGGAGGGGCAGGAAAGAGATGGAGGGAGATGATTTGGACATTATAGTTTTGGAAAATGTATGTAGAAAATCATTATTACACATAATTGGGAAAATAAAATATCTTTGAATTAAAAAAATTTTCGAGTTCCAAAATCTCTTCCTTCCACCCTTCCCTCACTAATAAAGAAGGCAAGTGATACACTATTGATTATATACAAATATATATATATGAAGTTTTACAAACATATTTCCATATTATTCATGTTGCAAAAGAAATACACATTCTGTGAGTGGCCTCTTCCCCCACACACAAATAAAATAAAATATGTATGCTTCAATTTGCACTCAGAGTTCATCAGTTCGCTCTCTGGAGGTGGATAGCATTTTTCATCTTGAGTCCTTTGAAATTGTCTTGGATCATCGTGCTGATAAGAGAGTTAAGTCATTCACAGCAGATCATCCTTACAATAATATTCTTGCTGACACATTTTTTTTCTTAAGGAAAAATTAAAGTCATTATGTATCACAGTATTTTCAAATCACTCTTAAAGCTCTTAATTTAAATCCTTTCATAATGCCAATATATTCCCTATCAATTTTCATCTTTGGGCATCTCATTTCCCTCCCCTTCCTAGTCAGCTATCCCTTATATTAAAAATATATATAGAAAAAAGTTCAGAAAAACTGTCCAGAAAACCAAATTCAACAGTTTATATATTATTTCATACCTTTATTCTCTCCAATTCTTAAAAGAAGGTAGGTAGAAATCAGTTTTCCTACATGTAAAATGAGAGCATCAGCCAGGATGACCTTTAAGGTCTCTTTCAGCTTGAAACTGATGTGAGTTGCATTCTTATAGGTCATCTTTGGTGGGAAGCTTGGATAAATGTATTGATTAATTTTAATAATACAGAATCTCAAGGCTTATTTGAGTCTACTGAACAAGAATTACAAGAATTCCTTTTGAAACAGTTCTACTGTCTAGTCATCAAATGAAAATAACTTCTGTAAGAGGCATACTTAGGACATCTGATAAATACTCTAGGCCAGGGGTCGGCAACCTTTTTGGCCGTGAGAGCCATAAACGCCACATTTTTTAAAATGTAATTTCTTGAGAGCCGTACAGTGCTCAGAGTGTGCACTCCTGTAACAGTGCCTGAAAAAAATTGACTTTATGGCTTTTGCAGAAAGAGCCATACTTTGCTGACCCCTGCCCTAGGCTCTAGAAGAGTACATTTCAGAGATCAGATAGATGAAGTGTCTCCAAGGAAAATTAGCTTAAGGAAGGGAGGAAGAGTCTTCAAAGAATGAAATTTGACTTAAGCACAAATTATCCCAATAAGAAAAAAAAGGAGGTGCAGTCTAAACAAGCTGATGAAAATACACCAAAAAATTACTGATCAATTCATATTTCAAATGATATAGACAGAAGATAATAACTATAATTAATATTTGCTTTAAAGTTTACAAAGAACTTTGCACAGATTTTCTCACTGGTGCTCACAACAGCCTGGGAGGTAGATTTTATTAACTTCATTTTACAGATGAGGAAACTGAGGCTTAGAGAGATTAACTAACTTGTCCAACAAGAGTTTAAATTAGGATCTGAACTCCAAGGACAGCACTCTTTCCATTACACCCCTAGGTGTGGGAAGAAAGATGGAAACAAGAGCAGTAATAGGACAAAGAAAAAAGATTGTTTCTATATGAATTCCAGAATGGCTAAGGGCAAGAACAAGACTAAAACTATTCCAGCAGAACTATAATAACTGTTGTCTTTTTTTCATGCTCTCTCCTTCCCTTTGTGTAAATCAGAGGAGCAAACACACATGAGCCAAGCCTTCAACACTCCAGATTAAATGTAATTGGGGAATATTTAACAAAAAATATATAAATACAAGAAAAAATTTAGTATGTATTTATATATTTTAAATGTTTAATTTCATTTTATTAAACATTGTTGAATTTATTCATTATTACATTTACTTAACATGATATATAATATAAAGCGTTTAGATATTTAAAAATACATTTGAAATACTAAGTCCATATGCAAGTCACAAAGATCCTTATATACAGTTTGGTGGCCTCCATTTCTATGATGTATTCTTGGGTCTTACTCCCTATATATCAGTGCCTATTAATTTTGTTTTTCAGTTGTTTCAGTCATATCCAACTAGTCATGATCCCATTTGAGCTTTTCTTGGCAAAGGAATGGTCTGCCATTCCCTTCTCCAGTTCATTTTACAGATGAGGAAACGATACAAACTGGGTTAAGTGACTTGCCCAGCGTCACATAGAAGGTGTCTGAGGCTGGATTTGAACTCAGGTCTTCCTGACTCCAGGTCTAACACTCTATCTACTGTACTACTTAGTTGCCCTGTTTAATAGATTTAGAGCTGGATGAGACCTTAGAAATCATCTTAAACAACTCCCACATGTCACAAATGATGAAACTGATGCCCAAATTGTTTAAGAGACTTGCTCTAAGCTACCCAGAGAAAGTATGACAGAACCAGGAATTGAACCCAGGTCCTCTGGCTCCAAACTTGTCCCTCTTTCCATTTCGCCATGTTGCATTTTTGTCTTCCTTCCAGGACTAGCTTGGGTATCAACTGCCCCATGAACCCTACCATGATCCTCTACAAAAAATGAAAGCTTCTCATATTTTTTTATAGTATTTTGTCAAGATGCCTTTCCTGCCCTATTCACATTGTCCCTGATAACCTACTTATTTCTGTAAATATTTTACCGTTGTTCCTCCCAACCTGCTAGATAATAAACCATGTGAGGCCAGGAACTATCATTTTTCATTGTTATATTCCCAATGCTTCTGTGCATTTGCTACAATACATATTTACTGAATTGAGTGATTTGCTCTAAATGTAAGTGTCTAAAACATAATTCTGTCATATTGCCACTGATTTACAGGGACCCTGAAGGACACGAAGAGGGAAAATTTTGGTGATTTATCTTCTCTTACTTTTGCTTAGTCATTGTTCTGTTGTTTTTCAGTTGTGTCTGACTCTTCTTGACTCCATTTGGGTTGGTTGTTTTGTTTGTTTTAGTGGATTGGTTTGCTGTTTCTTTCTCCAGCTCTTTTTACAGATGAGAAACTGAGGCAAATAAGGTTAAGTGACTTGTCCAGGGTCACATAGCTAGTAAGTATTTGAGGCCAAATTTGAAGTCAGGAAGATGAATCTCCCTGATTCCCAGGCCAGTGCTCTATCAACTGCATCACTTAACCGTCTCTTTTACTTTAGTAGAATGTTGTAATTTGCATTCCCTTTCCTGTCTCTCTGGTTTTTACACACTGTCACCCTGAGGAAAAGAAAAACCATAGTTATATTTTACTGTCATGCTTGGGAAAAGGAAGTTCATCCGACACAAATGACCAAGAAAATAGCAGTAGCCTCCTTGTTCCGTTCTTCTTCAGAGATGGAGTTAAATAAGGCTGTCCAGTTAAAAATAGCTGCTTTCCCTATTTTGAGACACTATACCTCTAGAAGGGCAACAAAATAGATTCTTTTTCCTCCTTGTGAATCCTGAATACACTTTCAGTTTTTTTATCATGATCCAAAGACAACAAAAGTGTACAGCAAACTCTAGTTCACCCAGAATCCAAACAAGCAAAAAGGTAAAATCAGATTGGTATTTTTTCCCTACTCTTTCATAGGGAAGACAAATGGCCAATAAATGAGTTGATCTCAGAGAATGACAGAAAACAACTTGGAACTAAACTTGTAATTAGCTATAAGAGAACTTTCTAGACTCTCCTGGTTATTCATGCCCTCCATCTTTAAAAAAAATGATGGATTTATTTGGGTGTCATGTGGTAGAGCAGAAAGGGCAAAGAATTGGGAATTCAAAAACTTAGGTTCAGGAACAGCTAGATGGCTCAATAGACTGAAATATGGGAGATCTTGGGTTCAAATCTGACCTCAGACACTTCCTAACTATGGGACCCTGGGCAAGTCATTTAACCCCTATTGCCTCATCCTTACTTCCCTTCTGCCTTGGAACCAATAAACAATATTGATTCCAAGATGAAGGGCAAGGTTTTTTTTTAAAACAACTCATGTTTAAATCCTGCTTTTCATTCATTGCTTATGTGACTTTAATCAAATCATTTTCTCTCTCCAGGTCTCAATTTCCTCATATGTAAAATGTGGCAGTTAGACTAGAAGATCTCTACGGTGCCTTCTTTTAAAAAAATTATGTCTTTATTTCAGTAACAAATTTACACATAAGTTTTCCATGATTACATGATTCATGCTCTTTCCTTCCCCCTCCCGGAGTTGACAAGCAATTCCACTGGGTTATACATGTATTATCACTCAAGACCCATTTCTTTATTATTTATATTTGTAAAATCCTATACCCATACAGACAAGTGATAAATCATATGTTTTCTTCTGCATTTCTCCCACAGTTCTCTCTCATAAGTCCCTCAGAGTTTTCCCAGATCATTGCATTGCTCTTAGTAGCAAAATCTTTCACACTGGATCGTCCTGTAGTGTTTCATTTACTGTGTATAATGTTCTCCTGGTTTTGTTTATTCTAAGGTGCCTTCTAACTCTAAATCTTTGATCCTTTGCTTTATTTTATATTATTAAAAAAAACCCTTACGTTCTATCTTAGAATCAATACTGTGTATTGGCCCCAAGGCAGAAGAGTGGTAAGGGCTAGGCGATGGGGTTTAAGTGACTTGCTCGGGGTCACATAGCTGGGAAGTGTCTGAGGCCAAATTTGAACCCAGGACCTCCTAGCTCTAAGCTTGGCTCTCCATCCACTGAGCTTCCCCTCCTAGGGTTTCATTCAACCAGTAGAATATAAGCTTCTTGAGAGGAGGAGATTTGGGGGTTTTGTCTCTGTATCTTTAGCTCCAGCACAATGCCTTACATATAGAATGCACTTCATAAATGCTTGTGGAGTTGCATTAATGTAGATGATCTCTAAGGTATAGACAAAGAAAATAAAAGGGTCCAGGATAAAACCTTGAGGGTTCCAGATACTTACTGGGTGAGACAGGATGATGATCTAACCAAAACAAACACCTTTCTTCCAATACCCAGTCATAGGATTGGTGTCCGATGTAACCATACCTACTTTTATCCTTCAACATTCCCTATACTCCCCTCTTCCTATTTTCTAAGCTCTAAACCTCCCTTATGAGCCAGAAGTTAATTATTCCATAGAGTTATAGCCTAATTGCTAGAAGACCCCATAGCAACAGCAATACAGGCAGAACTGAAAAAATTCCAAACCAAATCCACTCCCCCTTCCCCTTCCCCTTCTGTGGACTCCGTTGTTGGCTTCCACAGAGGGTTTTGTGCTCCAGGGTAATGATGAATAGGTAAGTGCCTCATCTCCTGGCTTTTCATTTTGGGCAGTGTAGAGTGAGTTACCCAGAATGAGAAGACAGGGATGGGTTGCAACAGATTTCAGATCTCGTTTTCTTTCCCTCAAACCTTCTTTTCTTTCAAATGTCCCTATTACTGTCAAATACAATCCGATCCTTTCAACTTCCTGGTTCACAACTTGGTGCCATTTTTTTTTTTTTTGGTCATTTTCAACTCCTCATTCTTCTTCATCTTTTATATTCAATCAGTTGTCACATCTCTACTTCCCAATCTCTTCCCTCTTCTCCATTTATAAAGTCACTCTGCTAGCTAGTTCAGGTCCCTATCACTTCTTACCTAGTCCATTTTTTTTATACCAATATAGACTCATTTATTGTAATACTGCATTGAGGATAATACCCTTTTTTTTAAAAAAACAAAACAAAACCTTTATCTTCTGTCTCTTTTTTTGGGAAAATGTTATTTAATTAATTAATTTGGAATATTTTCCCATGGATACATGATTCATGTTCTTTCTCTCCCCTCCACCTAGTCCATTTTTAAATAAACCTTTAATCTTCCATTTTAGAATCGATACCTCCCCATCTCCAGACCCATCTCTCAATCCACTAAGCCACCTAGCTGCCCCTTACCTGGACTGTCAAAATAACCTCCTAATTTTCTCCATGCCTCAAGTCTCTTCCCCCATGATCCATTGGCTGATACTGCCAAAATGATTTTAATAAAGCGAGGGTCTGTCCATGGCACTCTCCTATTGGACAAACTTGAATGCCTCTATGTTGATTCAAGGATCAAATATTATATAAACTTGGGACAGGTTGGTGGCTCAGTGAATTGGAGTTGGGAGGACCCAGATTCAAATTTGGCCTCAGACACTTTCTAGTTATATGACTCTGGAATTAAGTGAGTGGAGCCAAGATGGCAGAGTAGAAGCAGAGTAGCTCAAAACCACCATGAGAAACCTCTCCAACCAATCTTTAAAAAATGTCACAAAATGAATAGAGGAGTGAAAGAACAAGTTTTATGACCCTGGGCAAGTCATTTAATCCCAAGTGCCTAACCCTTACCACTCTTCCACCTTAGAATTGATATTTAGTTAAAGGTTCATTTTAAAATTATAAAATCTTAATCTCATCCTTTTAATGTCTTTCCTTTATCTCATCCTTTAAATGTCTATTTCTATATAAGTTTAAAAATATATAGAAATGATACCCCTTCAAACCTATCAGATTGGCCAATGTGATAATAAAGAAAAGTGATAAATGTTGGGGGGATGTGGCAAAATTGGGACACTAATGCATTGTTAGTGGAGCTGTGAACTGATCCAACCATTCTGGAGGGGAATCTGGAACTATGCCCAAAGGACTATAAATCTATGCATATTCTTTGACCTTTTAACACCAGTACTAGGTCTCTGTCCCAGAGATAATAAAAAAAAAAGGTGGAAAGGACCTGCTTGTACAAAAATATTTATAGCTGCTCTTTTTGTGGTGGCAAAGAATTGGAAATTGAGGGGATGTTCATCAGTTGAGGAATGGCTGACCAAATTGTAGTACATGTTGGTGATGAAGTACTATTGTGCTATAAGAAATGATAAGCACAGTGATTTCAGAAAAAGCTGAGAAGAGGTACATGAACAGATGCAGAGCAAAATAAACAGAACTGGGAGAAAATTGTACACAGTAACAGCAATATTGGAAAATGATCAGCTGTGAAAACTTGGCCACTTCCAGCCATGCCCTGATCTGGACAATCCTGAAAGACTTATGACAGGGAATGCTATCCACCTCCAGAGAAAGAATTGTTGGAGTCAGATGGTTGTGGATTAAAACATACTATCTTTTACATCAGCGTATTTCTGGTTTTATTTAGGGATTTTGGTTTTCTGTGAGTGTGCTCTTATAACAATGGTCAATATGGATGTGTGCTTTGCTTGATAATAAAAACAAAAATAAAATAAAATATATAGAAATGAATCCATTAATAAATATATATAGTTAACACACAAATATACAGGTATTGGAGGTGAAGGCTCATTTATTTTTATTGATAAAAGTATATAGTCAAAAAAGTGTGAAGATCATTGATGTAAAATAAGACAGTTGGAAGAAAAACATGAAAGCACTGACAGAGTAAAACAAAGTTGAAACATATGTATATACATTTATATATACATACACATACATGCTATATGTGTGTGTATATATATTTTTTTTCTTGAAAAAATTTAAGCACTTACCTTGCATCTTAGAGTCAATATTAAGTATTAGTTAAAAGACAAAAGAGCTGTAAGGGTTAGGCAACTGGAGTTAAGTGACTTGCCCAGGGTCACACAGCTAGGACGTATATGAGGCCAGATTTGCCTGGCACTCTATTCATCTAGCTGTCCCCCATTTATTTATTTATTTATTTATTTATTTGTTCATTCATTCATTCATTCATTTGCTTATTTATTTATTTGTTTGTTTGTTTGTTTGTTTTTTAAAACCCTTACCTTCCGTCTTGGAGTCAATACTGTGTATTGGCTCCAAGGCAGAAAAGTGGTAAGAGTAGGCAATGGGGGTCAAGTGACTTGCCCAGGGTCACAGAGCTGAGAAGCGTCTGAGGCCAGATTTGAACCCCGGACCTCCCGTCTCTAGGCCTGGCTCTCAATCCACTGAGCTACCCAGCTTCCCCCTCCCCCATTTATTTTTAACAATTTTTAAAACATTTAAAACAATATAATTTGTAACACAACAATAATAAAATTCACATGATGTTATAAATATGTAAGAAATTATAAAAAATATGCTTATCCAAGAAAAAATTCTCACATCAGCTATGTCCAAAAATCTATCTCTTTCTTGTTCCCCCCCGCCTTTCTCATTCCCCTCTCCTCCTCATATATATGTTTAATAGTCACTGAAAACAGGGAAAAGTTGGACCCAAAACTGAACAGGAAGAGGAAAGTATGCTGGAGTGTCTTTGGAAAATTGCAAATTCTTTTACAAATTCTGTACTTCTTCTAGCTGCGTATGTCCATGTTGTTAATACCAGCAGTATGCTAGTAATTTTGCTAGTCATTTAACATTGTATATAGTCTCCAAAGGAATAAAAGTGAGTACCTTGAAGGCAATAGAGAGGAACATGCCAAGGCTACAGCACATTATAAGCAATTTTGAAGGAGAACTGGAATAAATGCTAATTAAAGAGATGTATGAAAAAAAAATGGACTGGCCACATGTCGAGGGATAACAAATGGATAGCCTTGTGTTCTGCCAACATCCCCATTTTAACAAGAGAAATTAAGGAAATTCTCTAGGACTTTGAGGAGCCAAATAATGGCTAACTTATGGGAGAAGGGGGACTGGCGTAGTACCAGAAGGGCAAGTAAGGATGAGTTGAGATTGGCAAAATTATTGAAGGGAATATAAATGAAATCATAGATCCATTTGAATGGGTTTCTGAGATAAAATTGAGAGGGGGGTTAAATTTAGCATTTTTAAAAATTTATATTACATTTAATTTGAAAGGCAACGGTTTATTAGTGACTAGAAATGTGAATCTTAGAAATGTTTTTTTTTTATCTTTAGATTACCAAAAAAGAGTAATTTTCATTAGAATTATACCTATCTCCTACACAAAAACAATCAGATGCACTTAAGATCAGAGCTTAGAATTCCTGAGGGCCAACCCCTCTCTACTTCATAATAGGGTTGTATAACCTCTTTACCTTTATTGAGCTATGGAATTTGGTTTTTAAATTATTCAGTTATTTTATATTTATATATATATTTATATATATGTATTTTATATTTAGTTATATATACTTTATATATAAACAAATTATACAATGCTATACCTAAAACTTGAGGCAATATGGTAACCCAGTTAGCACAATATATGGAGAACCAGAGGTAGGTCAATTTCTACACAAATGGGTATGGGGTGGAGATGGTGGCACTGCCACTGGACCCTTATCTCTCTCTCACTGAAATAAAATAGCTGAGAATCGGTCATTTTAAGAGCTAAAGACTACAGCTTCCTGGGAAATTTCAACTCATCTATGATAATCCAAATTCATAAAGATACACGTCCTTACAGAATGTAATGTTAAGTTCACTTCTCTCCTGGGGAAACTGATGAGGTATTTAAAGTTTTCCATATTGTTTTTCTTTGTTAATGGGTTCTTAAGAGTCTGTTGAGTTTAGGTAGTACATTAATTAAAAAAAGGAAAAAAATCTTGAAAAAAATTTATCCATTTCAGAAAAAGATTGTAATGGGGGAATATAAATATGAGGCAGCATAATCATAGAAAGAAAATTAAGGAAATGTTCAAATCAAGGATACACAAAATCATGATTTGACTTGAGGGGAGGGTGGACTTCTTTCAAGCTTTCATGTGTTCTTTTCCAAAAATTTTCTTTGTCCTTTTCTTTAGGGTCGATGGTTGAAAAAACCTAAAATATTAAGTCTATGAGTTACAATACAGTGTAAAAAAAGTACTATAATAAAATTTATGCTGAAACATCAACTAAAAGTCCATTTTGTAGAGATATTAATTTAAAATATTGCTTGCTATTACTAGATTTCTTTTTTCTAGTATACCTATGCCTAGAAACTATATTCTTCTAAACTTAAAAAAAAAACAATTTAGAGGAAAGCAAGAATCCATCTTTCCTTTTATATCCACAAACCTATCTTATTAATACCTCGAAAAAACCCCACCAAACCACATTGCTCAAATATGGAAACAATTCTCTCATTCATTTTCATGAAAGAAAAGTATTTGCTGGATGTGGAATAATTAATCACTGTATATAAAATTTGAATTAATAATAGCCTCATGTCAGTTTGAAAAAATGGGACATCATGAAGCTATTGTATTCTTCGACTGTATACTCTGCCAAGTAATGAATCACAATAAGAAAGGATCCTCTTATTTATGCAGAATTTTGGTCAACCTGATTGATTTTATGTTATGTGTATTTTCAGATACCTTGGCTGAACTACCAATTGACCTGTTTTTCAGCATCTAAGGCTATATGAAAGTTATAAAAAAAATAAGAATACTGAAGGAAACAAGTCCTCAAGCTAAGGAGACTTCAGGAAAGAAGATGAGAAAAAAACACAAAATTTTTAAAATTAAAAATTACTTAAGGGATCATAGAATATTGAGATTGGAAGGGGCTTTAGAGGTCAGTCAAAATCCTGCAGATACAACATTAGTTTAAAAAAGACAGGCTCCTTAACCTGTGGAAATAGAGTCAGTTTGAAATGGTATGGTTATTTCAAAAGGAAAGTCAATGAATTCAGGAGAAATGCATAGCCTAGAAAGGCTATCCCAGGATTTGGCTTTTTCATGGTCATAGTTTTCATTCTACAATAAACACAGGTAGAATATTTCTGAGAGTTTGAGTGCCTTGAGCTTCTCTCTCCCAAGAGACCTTTTCTGGGGATGGTAGAAAGGCTTTGTTATAGAATCAGATGACTTGCAGAGTTTTAGATAGATAGATAGATAGATAGATAGATAGATAGATAGATAGACAGACAGATACATACATACACAGTAGACAGATAGATATATACATATATACACAGTAGACAGACAGATACATACATACATATATACACAGACAGATAGATACACAGACAAATAGATAGATAGATAGATGATAAATAGATAGACTGATATAACTTGTAACTTGGGGTCTCCTAAGGATTTGGATTCACATGAACTGGATCTACTCTTGGGGGCTGGTCCCAAGAGGACTGATTTCTCTCTTCCTTCATTGCCTCCACTTAGAACTTCCCCCAGAAAATCTTTTAATATATTTACAGTATATGTCATATCTAAGTTTTCCCAACTGTTTCTGAATGGGGACCCTGCATCCTCAATAAGCATTCAGGGTAGTATCCTAGGTCAGGTATGGGACAACCTATATTTCATTCCAATGAAAATGTAAAAGGCTCAACAGATTCCTAGGAACTCATTAACAAAGAAAAAGAATATGTAAAACTTTAAATACCTCATCAGTATCCCCTGGAGGGAAGTGAACTTAAAAGATTCCTGCTGGGGCAACACTTTGAAATTTTGCTTAGTCCTTTTCACATAGTCTCACAATCCTTCCAAGACTTGTAATACCATCTTGTGGTTTAGTCTTCCCCAGAAGAGTATTTGGGGGGACTGAACGAAGAATCCCAAACTTTTTGAATCTGTGTTGTCTGATTTACTTGTGGTGACAGTGGAGAGGGGGCAATGTCCAAGTCTCTTCCAGAATCCGTCTATTATGTGGCTTCAAAGGATCACCTTGGCAAGCCTCATCTTTTCCCAAGAAGCATACTATTAGGGTAAATCTACTATTAGAAGGTTGGTGCCCAAACTTTAAAATTTAGGAACTTTCAATTTTGTCCCATCCTGGGACAAGGGGGCATGTACATGTCTACTTCTGCCATATGCTTCTTCAGGAACTCTTTCAGTATCCAATGTCTACCATCTCTCGAGACTGGAAAGTCCACTTTCTCAATACCTTCCTTCACAGGCTGCATGGAGGCACAAACATCTCCAATGTGCCTGTGCCCCAAGGCAATGGTTCCAAGTTCTGAGGGATGAGACAGGTTACCCTCCAGTTGGGACCCTGCTGCATGTTGGTCCAAATTCTAAAAGCCAAAAGGAAGTACAAAAGTACAGACTGGTTTGTCAACTTCCCATTATAGTTCATAGAGAGCCAGATCCTCCTATAATTGTTTGTCTTCCTGAGTCTCAGCCAGCCGATTGCCAAGTTTCCTGTGTCTTTTTAGCAGAGTGACTGTGGGCTTGCGCACACTTGAGGTGACCCTCAACATGCTTTCAAACCAAGGCTCGTGTTCAGTAGTAATCTTAATGAAATTTACTGGTGAAGTCAAACTCATACCAGATCCTCCTCATGTACCCACCCTTCCAATAATATTTCCATTTATGAATAATACCTTTTGGACTTCACAGCAGGGATTTTACTTGACTAACTTGCTTTGTTAAGAACTTAAGGAGTCTAGTAGAGATTTTCAGGAATGGTAAAAGCAGTCTTCAATATAAGGATTAGGGGATGGAAGAACTGAAAGAAATTTTGGAAATCATCAAGTCTGGTCACCTCATCTTGGAAATGAAAACAGTAAGGCTCAGAGAGGCTTAAATGATTTGCACCAGGGGAAATAGTAAAGGAAAAGAGAGAAGCAATGAAGTCAGGTTCATGGCTTCCAAAATCTACAACACTACAACACTCTTTGGCTGTCATGTCACAAGCTAAATGGTCTCTTTAAACATGGACTCCTTGGCATTGCAAAATAAAGCACTGACTTCACAGGTTCTTTGTAGGATAAGGGTAAATAAATTTATAGCAGGAGTAGCTAGGTAGCTGTTATAGGGAAAAATGAGGAAAAACAGGAGCAGAGACAGGGAAGATTCCAGAACTCTGGAGAGTGTCAGTGTGAGTTTCTCCTGTGGACAGTTGATCTCTCTGGATGAGGTTGAGAGTGTGTGTCTGAACTCCTTAGGTGGACTGAGTGGGTTTGACCATTTCTCCCTTTCCATGTGGCTGTCCCTCTGGTTCAACTGTGTTCCTGTTTGTGTATCCAGTTACTACTGATCTACAGAGACTCTTACAGAACTGCTGAAGCCAACTAACTGTCAGTGAGATCCTCTCCCTTTTAAGCCCTTGATCCTGCTTACCTTCCAACCTTTTCCTACTCTAATTACCATCTAAGGGGGGAAATTTGGTTAGTGAGGTATTGTAGGAGCTGGGACCTTTAGGTAGAGTTAGAGTAAATAACAATTTTGTGGAGACAACTACTGGATTTTGGTGGGCGGTTTTAGTTACAACATTTAGTCAGATCATCCCAATCCCCTTCCATTCCCTTCCCTTCCTTTTAATAAACCCTGGTTTACATTATTTTGGGTATCCTGCTAGATTTCTCTTGTTGGCCTTCTCAAACCTGTGTTACTTCTGATAACAGGCTCTAACAACCTATCTAAAACCCTATATCACCAAGCATCTAGTTTATTATTTTTATTTCATAGCACAGGGACTAGAATGCTAGATTTGAGAGTTGTGAGGACCTGGATTCAAATCTGATCTGACACATCCTAGCTGTATAACCCTTGGCAGGTCATTTAACCCCAATTGCCTAACCCTTACTGCTTTTCTGCCTTGGAACCAATATTTAGTATTAATTCTATGCCAGAAGGTAAGGGTTAAAAAAGTTTGCAGCAAAGTTAATGCTAAATAAAAATTCTGAGATAATCCCTCTCAAAATTTTGCATTGTTATGAAATAAAGAAATAATTTTAAAGATTGTGGACCAAGTTTCATAACCTGAATGGTGGATGACACATAATTCATTCACTGAGGGTATAAGGGATTTAAAAAAATGCAAACAAGGATTCTACTCTGACTTTTCCTTAACTCCAATTTAAAATTTTTCTAACTCCTACCTTCTGTCTTAGAATCAAAACTAAAGGCAGAAGAGTGGTAAGGGCTAAGCAATGGGGGTTAAGTGACTTGCCCAGGGTCACAGCAACTTAAAACTTCTATGCCCAGAAATCCTATACTTCATCACATAATGTTTCCTAAGACAGAAAGTTTTTGTTACATTCTCATAACAAGAAGTAGTTTTCCAATCAAGTGATACATTCTGTCATCACCAAAACACTGTATTTTCTCCTGATGTTCAAATTGGGTTTTACATTTCTTCCACTACAGTCCTTTTTGCCCTTCTCAAAGTATCACATGCACAGCTTGGGTAACAGAGAAGCTGGTGAGTGGGGTAAATTTTAGATAGACTTCAAAGAGGCTGTTTAGTTATAAGAATGACAATCATATACAACACGTGCAGAGTCCTCTATAGTTTACATGAGTATCTCCCAATAATTCTCCTCATTTCTGTTAGCTTGCCATAGACTTAGAAAAGCCTATTCAGTTATAATAGTGATAATTACATTCAACATGAGTATAGCTCTCTATAGTTTATGTCAACATCTCCGAACAATTCTGCCAAGATACATAAAGCAGACTGTGTCAATGCTATTAGCTCCATTTTATATATGAGGAAGAAAGGTACTTACTTGCCTAAGATCATACATCTAGTGAGATTTGAAATCACTATAGTCACTCACTCCAAACTCATATCTTTCTACCACACTATGGTTGCCATCTGCTTGCTTGTTTATTCAGTCATTCGTTTTATTTCTCGTGGCACTATGGGGTATGGCCATAAAAAGAATGAACAAACATATTATAAACTTAAACATCCCAATAAGTACTGTCTTATAAATTGCTGTGTGGTCTAGGGAGACATCACATCCTTCTGAAACCCAGATGAGGAACTCATCACCTTTCACGGCAGCCCAATCAATTCACTAGGCATTGTGATAGAGAGTAAAGCTCAACTTGGGAGTCTACTGACCAAGAGATGTATGGATAGACTTCACTGAAATAAAAATGAAATTTTTTCCTAAGTTTCCTTTCAAGATAATTGATTTTCTTTGTAATCCCATGCTTTTTATTCTATGAATTTAAAAACCTTCTGAAAAAGGGTTCTTAGGACTCAGGAGTCCATTTTATTGGAGATCCTATTGCTCGGTTTTGAAAGTTGATCTAAGTCACCATCAAAGGCTGTAAATGGTAGAGAAGTCTATCACCTCTGACAGGAGATGGGTTGTGTGTTTCATCAATGGTTGTCTGGGATCATGGTGGTCTTGGATCCATGTTGGTTATTGTGCTCATCTAGAGGCATTTTTTAAAAAGGAACTTAGTAGTTGTACCACTGAAATGTATTTCTACCTATGGTGAGCCATTTGAAGGAGTCAGCATTCACCAGGACATATAAGACTTGGAATATGTTGTTTAAAAAGTCTCATTACTTTTCAGTGGCATCTTATACTGACCTACTAAAAATCTCCCTATATTTTAAGCCACTTTTCTGAATCACACACAGGTTCCAGCCATCCTGAATCCTTTGTTGTTGTTGTTCAGTCATTTCAGTCACATATGGCTATCTGTGATCTCGTTTTGGGGTTTTCATGGCAAAGATCCTGGAATGGTTGGGCAATTCCTTCTCTAGATCACTTTACAGATGAGGAACTAAGATGAGTCTTCCTGATTACAAGCCCAACACTCAATCCATTGCTCCACCTAGCTACCCCTCTGACGGACCACTACTTTTACACTGATTGTGACATATAGCACATCTCTCCATATAAAAGGAAAGTCTATGATATTCCAAGCAACTAATTAAATGCCTATGTACAAAGAAGGGTGCTTATTGGAAGTCACATTTAGATAAGGCATTCATTATTGCTATATTCTTTTCTCCCAACAAGAAAAGGATTCTCATTGTATAATGAAATCATTATGTCCTTACACTCTCATGATCTTGGTCACAGAAGAACACTACAAAGCAGGGCTAACCTAAGGAATTAAATTTTATGTCTCTGGGCAAAGTCATTTGTATTTCATCTTATCTGTCCAGAAACAAATCTCAGAGATGAATTAACTAGAAGAATGGGACTCCCTAGGGAGATTAAAAAATTATAGACAAGCACATTTAATAGTTCTTGTCTACACTCTAGAACCTGACACCTCTCTGTGGAAATGACAGTCTGAAAGATTGGATTCTATTATTTAAAAAGAATAAGGAATTTTAGGGTACATACTTTATAAACAGGGAGAAGACATATACACGATGGTGGAGAATGGAGAGAACCATAGCATAGCTTTCAAATCTCATAGACCAAAGAAATTTCTAGATGAAAATTGCATAGAAAAATAATAAAAAGGGGGCAGCTTGGTAGCTCAGTGGATTGAAAGCCAAGTCTACAGATGGGAGGCCGTAGGCTCAAATCTGGCCTCAGACACATCCTAGCTGTGTGGCCCTGGGCAAGTCACTTAACCTCCATTACCTAACTCTTACCACTCTTTTGTCTTGGAACTAATACCCAGGTTTGATTCTAAGGTGGAAAGAAAAGTTTTTTTTTTAATAATAATATGACAATAGTGCCAATAATATTCACAGATGGCTCTGACTGGAATTAATGGATCAAGTTTCAAATCCTAATTCTGCTTTTAACTTCCTTTCCCTTTCAGTTCTAAATCCTATACAACCTCATGACCACCTAACCTACAAGTGGGCTGGCAATGGTTAGCAAGATTAGGGAAGCTGCCCAATTGTGCTAGGTAGTAATATTTGTAACCTATAGCTCAGATCATATAGTTCCACAGCTCAAAAGCCTTTGGAAACATCTTAGTCTAGTAGTCAAGGTTCATCTTGGCTGACTCCTCTCTCGTTTACAATCTCATCTCTCATTATTCCTCAGCCTACATTGTGTGTTCTAACCATATTGTGCTCCTTGTCTTTATGGCCAGAATATCCTTCATTCCTCCATCACAGGCTACTGAAACCCCACCTATACTTAAGACTTCACCTCTACAAAGCCTGCCTGGCAAATAATGGGTGGCCAATGAGGGTTTGCTCATTGACTGACTCTTGAATCCCTCTATCCCAAAGTAATCAGTCTTTACCTCCTCTTAACCTGATGTACCTTGTCTGTACTTTGCATCCTAATTATTTATGGGCCATTTTAAGATCTTATTTTTGTGCTTTCCTTGGAGCCCTGAGACTCAGTAAAGGCAGCGCTTAATAAGTATTTGTTGCATAAAAATGAAATTAAGGTAGTAATGGTGGCAGAATTTGCCCACAAAGAGGATCACATTGGATTACTCTTACTGGGACAAGATGTGACCGTTATAGTGTTGAATAAGACATCGTTTCTTAAAACATTTTAGATTCACATGGAAAGGGAATTTATTTTATATATAGATATGCATATAAACATATATGTACATATGTATACATATAATATACATGTGTTTAGCTACCTATATAACCTTACCTTCTGTCTTAGAATCAATACTATTGGTTCCAAGGCAGAAGAAAGGTAAGGGTTAGGCAACTGAGATTAAGTGACTTGCCCAGGGTCCAATAGCTATGAAATGCATTTTTCCTGACTTGAACCCAGGGCCCAGGACTCTAGGTATGGTTCTCAATCCACTGAGCCACCTCGCTGCTCCAACACATTGCTACTTAAAACATTTTGAAGACACACAAGGAAAGGAAACTTACTATATTTGGTTCTTAATAATGGTCAGGAATTGGGGAGTATCCATGGGTCAGTCACCTTGAAACATCTGTCGCAGTAACAAAAAGCAGATGCTCAATAAATATTCATGGGCTGATGACCTAAAGGCTGATTGAAAATATACCTAATTAGAAGCTTAGGGGAAAAAAATGTCCGCTGTAGATTAAATAGATATGGAACTAGACTGGAGAACCCTTGTCACTGGAAGGAAAGTGGGGGGGGGTGTGTGCACACATAAAAATATTTTATGTTATTCATAGAAAAAATGCCAGTGCTTGGCACATAATAAGCATTTATTAAAATTCATTCTATATTAGTATATTTTATTTTTTTAAACCCTTACCTTCCATTTTAGAATCAATATTGCATATTGATTGCAAATCAGAATGGAAACTGGATTCACGTGACTTGCCCAGGGTCTCACAGCTAGGAAGTGTTTGGGGTCGCATTTGAACCTCGGACGTCCCATCTCCCATATCTAGCTCTCAATCCACTGAGCCACCTAGTTGCCCCACTTAGTATCAATTCTGAGAAAAAGTGGCAACTGGGGATCAAATGACTTGCCAAGAGATGATAACATTAATATATATGATTAATCCTCCCCCCACCAACTATACTCTCTCTCATTTTCTATTGTTTTGTCATTTACAGAGATTAGTGGATTGTCTGAATACTAATTAAGGTATTCTCATCTCTAAGCAAGTAAATCACATTTGTACCCCAGTCCTCCCATCTCAAGGTCTGACTCTCTATCCACTGTGTTAGAGAGCTGTCCCTTAGATTAGCTTAAAAAAAAATCGTGGGGGCAGCTGGGTAGCTCAGTGGATTGAGAGCCATACCTAAAGACAGGAGGTCCTAGGTTCAAATCTGGCCTCAGACACTTCCTAGCTGTGTGACCCTGGGCAAGTCACTTGGCCCCCATTGCCTAGCCCTTACTACTCTTCTACCTTGGAGTCAATAAATAGTATTGACTCCAAGACGGAAGGTAAGGGTAAAAAAAAATCCTTACATTCAATCTCAGAATTAACACTTGTGTATATTGGTCCCAAGGCAGAAGAGAGGTAAGGGCTAGGCAATGGGGGTTAAGTGACTTGCCCAGGATCACACAGCTAGGAAGGATTGGAGGTCAGATTGGAACCCAGGACCTCCTATGTCCTGACCTGACTCTCAATCCACTGAGCCTCCTAGCTGCCTCCCAGGTTCACTTTTAATAAATCACATTTAAAGAAAACACCAGGACTTGATATATCTGCACAGAAAGTAGGCATAACATAAGACTGCAATTTTCACAGCTCTAGTTGAGTTGTGCTAACTGCCCTTACAAAGGGCACTGTGCTGAAGACTGGTCAGATGCCAATGTGCCTCATTTATAATAACCGCAACCGTAATAATAATAACATTGGGATAAGATTTATTATGCATCAGGCACTGTGCTTCACACTTTACAATTATCTCGTCTGATCCTCACAACAAACCTGGGAGGAAGTTGCTATTATTATCTCCATATTGCAACTAGAGAAACAGTGGAAAACAGGAAGAAAACCTGGATATCACAGATCTCCAAGTCTTACCCAAGCATATCAGCAACTGCTTTAAAATTTAAAGTCTTAAAAAATTGCTTGGACCCTGGAGAAGTTAGGTGACTTGGACAAGGTCAACCTAGCCAGAATGTGTGAGAGGCAAGACTTGAACCCAGGTGCTCCTGATTTTGAGTCAAGATCTCTATCCTCTATGATTACTTACCATTGATACATGTGATTAAATATTTTCCCCTCTGTCTTTTATACTCTCTCATTTTCTATTGTTTTTTCATTGACAGAGATAGAAACTAGTGGATTAGTACCCTTCGGATTGTCTGCATACTAATTCTCAACTCTAGACCAATTTATTTCTGAAAGGGTCTACTTTTTAATTTAAATTTTTGTCTTTTTCTGTTTGGATTCTTTTCCATTAACCAACAATATCCTTTGAAGATATTACAGTTTGTCTCAACAGTACTGGTCCTTTGCTGCTTTCTGCTCTGGACCTCAAAGGGCCCACATATGTGTTGTAAGACTTTCTTCTAAGTTTTTGCCTGTAGAGGACAGCTAGGTGGTACAGTGGCTAGAGCAGCCTAGAGTCAGGAAGACTTATCTTCCTTAATTCAAATCTATCCTCAGATGCTTATGGCTGGGTGACTTTGGGCAAGCCAATTAACCTTATTTGTCTCAGTTTCCTTATCTGTAAAATGAGGTGGAGAAGAAAATGGCAAACCTCTCCAGTGTCTTTGCCAAGAAAACCCCAAATGAGACCACAAAGATTTAGACAAGACTGAAATGGCTGAAGAACAAAAATCACTTAAAAGCAGTATGAATAAAGGCAGATTCCCTAGAAAGAGGAATATTCAGCAAGAACATTTAAAACTTAGGAGAGCTCTATAGATGAGGGAAGGAGAGTGAGCCCCCATGTGCTCTAGCTGGGGGTGAAAATTGGGATCGATTGTCTCAGAGGTATGAACATGACAAGAGATGAAGAATCTTATTCTGTTAGCAAGAGCTGGATTAAGATCCGGGCAAAAATGGGAGATCCTCACTGTAACCTCAGATACTTCCTCCCTGTGTCACCCTGGGCAAGTCACTTAACCTATCCCTTACCACTCTTCTGCGTTGGACATGATCCACAGTAGTGATTCAAGGATGAAAAGTAAGGGTTTTAAAAATATAGAAAAAGAAAAATAAATACAGTAACAGTCAGAATGTGATAAAAGAGAGCAGCTGAAACAATTACATCTCAGCCCTCAATCCTCTATCAGTGACAGGAAAGGATAGTTTTCTAATTTACTCTTGGCAGATGGACCAATCCAGAAAAAACAGCAATACGTATCAACTATCTATCAGAGCTGTTGGTGGAAGACATTCTCTTTGCGTTCTGCTAATGAAGGGCGTTCAAAACCTCATTGCAGGAAAATTTTCCCAGAGGCTGGGAAACAAGAAATCATAACATGACCGACTCCTTGTAAACAAGAGCAGCAGCGTCACAATGGAGGCTGCAGGTCTCTACTAGTTACATCAATCTAATGTCTACTATGTGGGATGGAAGAGGGGGAGGAAGAGAAGCTAGGAGAGCGATCAGGTTCCAGTCCAAGGGGACAACAATGGAAAAGCATCCTTGAGGAAAGAAAACCAATATTACAAGTACTTTCCCTCCAGTGGATCTGAATCAGGAACTAAGACTTGTGGAATTATTAAATATGTGGAATTATTCCCCACCCCCCTCTCATTTATCTTTTAGTCTCCAAATGTTGAGCCCTATATTGAATCCTTTTATGGGTTAAAAAACAGGCAGTGTGGTACAGTGGGAAAAAAAAACCAAAACATTGAGATGGGGAGCTTACGGACCCAGGTTTAAAACACATCCTTTCCTTCTCCTGAGTCTAGGGTCTATGCTTCTGCCCTGAGATGCTCAACTCTGGAATGAGGTGGGCCATAGCGGTGGGAATTTCTGTCATTCTCCTCATGAGGAAGAATATTCTTCTTCCTCTTCCTTTTCCTCCTTCTTTTCCTCTCCCACTTCCTTCCTCTTCTCCCTCCCCCCTCTCTCCTTCCTCTTCTTTTCCCTCCTCCTCTCCTTCCTCTTCTTTTCCCTCTCCTGTCTCTCCCTTCCCCTCTCTCTTCCCTTATCCCTAATCCTATTCCTCCTGATCTTCTCTAGAGGACCAGACTCATAGCCTTAACCAGTATAAGAGATGGCCTCTGCAATGGCCTTTTGTTAGGTCCCATGTGGGATCCTATTCCTTCTGGCTTTTAATCAAAGATCCAAAGAACCAGGAGGGGCTTTAGTGAGCCTGGAGTATCATTCTATTATTTCATAGTAGAGGAATCAGATCCTAAAAAGGGAACTAACTTGCCCAGGGTGACTCGGTGGGTCAGAAGATGATGAAGAACTAGGACCAATGTCTCCTAACTCCAGGTCTGGTGTCTGCATAACACCTACGTTAATAGAATATTTTGCCCAGTAAACATCTACCAGGGGGAGGGAGAAGAGAGAGAGAGAGAGAGAGAGAGAGAGAGAGAGAGAGAGAGAGACAGACAGACAGACAGACAGACAGACAGACAGACAGACAGAGACAGAGAGGCAGAGACAGAGACACACAGAGACAGAGAGGCAGAGACAGAGACACACAGAGACAGAGAGGCAGAGACAGAGAGACAGAGACAGAGACAGAGACAGAGAGAGAGTGCGTGAGAGCACACCTTGCTTACTTAGTCCCTGACCCTGGGTAAGTCAATTCTTTTGGCCTCTGTTTAAAAAGGTTAGAATTGTTCGTTTATACAGGTACAAGGAGTCTTGAGAAGAACCTTTTCCCTTCAATATACACTCTGCCCTATCCTTCAAGGCTTAGCTTATGTGTCACCTCCAAGAAGCCTTCCATGATCACCCCATGTGAAGTGATCTCTCCCTCCTTTAATTTCAAATCTCAGTCTGTTCTCCTTTACAATGTCATTGTATCCTACTTATTTCTGTAAAGGAAGTATCCTTTTAGACTGAATTCTTGGAAGGCAGAGGTGTGATAGTAGGCACTTAATAAATGTTTAAGTCAAATGAAAAAAAAATCCCCCAAAACCACCTTATTTAGGTTATTTAACCTCTCTGGGCCTCATTTTTTTAAATCTTTAAAGTGGAGGGAGAGCTAGACACGATGTCCACTGAAATCCCTGCCTAAAGGGGGATAATCAATAGAGCACTAGACCTGAAATAAGGAAGACTTAAGTTTAAATCTCATGTCAGAAACTTACTGTGGGATGCTGAGCAAGTAATTTAACCTCTGTCTGCCTCAGATTCCTCACCTATAAAATAGGGATCATGTAATCCCAACCACCAGTTTTGCACCTCCATCTGTTTGTTGGACATGTCAAACTAAGTGCCCTGTAAACATCTTAATCTCGATATGTCCCAAATAGAACTCAGTATCTTGCCCTCAAACCCTTCCCTCTTTTTGATTTCTCTGTCATAGTTGAACATATGATCATCCTCCCAGTTACTCAGATTCAAAACCTTAATTTCTTTCTCGACTCAACACTTATCTCTCATGCTCAATATCTAATCTGTTACAGGTCCTGTTGATTTTTATTTTTCATCTTCCTGAGTTCAAATCCAGTTTCAGACACTTACTAGTTGGGTGACCCTGGGCAAATCACTTCATCCTGTTGCCTCAGTTTCTTCCTCTGTAAAATGAGTTGGAGAAAAGAAATGGCAAACCACTCCAGTATCTTTGCCAAGAAAATCCCAGATAGGGCCATGAAGTGTCAGCCAGCACTGAAAATGACTGAACAAAATATTTCTTATATGACATTACCCTTCTCTCCTCTGACTGCCATCACCCTAGTGGAGGCCATCACACATGGACTACTCCAATAGCCTGCTGGTTGGCTGCCCTACCTCAAAAGTCTCTCCTCACTCCAAATCATCCTCCACTCAAATGTGAAATTAATTTCTGAGTCTCATATCTGTCCATGTCATCCCCGCTTTGAGTAATCCCCAGAGGCTCCCTTTAAACCTGAAGTTCAAAGATAAGCTCCTTTGTCAGGTTTCTAAAGCCCTTCCTAACCTGGCCCCTTCCTTCCTTTCCTCTTTTTATATCTTATTCCTCCCCACACACTGCTTTCTGGGACAATCTAGTGACAATGGCCTCCTTGCAGTTCTTAGAACAAAACGCTCTATCTTCCAGCTGAGGACATTTTCACTGGCTGTCCTACATGGTTAGAAGTCTCTTCCTCCTCATCTCTCCCTCTTGGCTTCCCTGAAGTCACAACTAAAGTCCTTTCTTCTCCCAGAAGACTTACTCCAATCCTCCTCGGGCTGGTACTACCCTTGTTTTGATGATCTCCAATTTATTCTGCCTATATATTGTTTGTATATAATTCTTTGCACATTATTTCCACCCATTAGACCAAGATATTCTGGGGAGCAGGAATTGTATTTTTTTTAAACCTTTACCTTCCATTTTAGAATCAATATTGTGTACTGATTCTAAAGCAGAAGAGTTGTAAGAGCTAGGCAATGAGGGTTAAGTGACTAGCTCAAGATCATACAGCTAGGAAATATCTGAGGTCAGATTGGAGCCCTCTTGCCTCCAGGTCTTGCTCGATATCCACTAAGCCCCCTAGCTGTCTCCAGGGACTGCCTTTTGCCTCTCTTTATATTATCACCATTTAGCTTAGTGTCTGGCAAAGAGTAGACACTGAATACATGTTGACTCATGATAGAATGCACTTCCCACGGTTCTTAGGAGGATAAGATGACATAATATTTGCAAAGTGCTATGCAAATCTCAAAGTGCTATATATTATTATTAATACATTATTATTAATTATTATTTTTAATAATATCTAAGATCCTGTTGTCTTTGCTTAGTTAAATCTGGGTCCCACTAACAGAAAGGTTCAGAAGCATAAGAAATGAGGAGTTATGGGGACTTAACACATAATCTAGGTTAAAATAGAACTGAGGGGCAGCTCTGTAGCCCAGGGGATGGAGCACCAGGCCTGGAGTCTAGAGGACTTGGGGTCAAATATGACCTCAGACACTTCCTAGCTATGTGACCGTGGGCAAGTCACTTAACCTCAACTACCTACTCCCTGTCGCTCTTGTGTCTTAGAATCTATACTAAGATAGAAGGTAAGAGTATTAAATAAAATTTTTAAATGACAGAACTGAAAAAACCAATTGGACCATTACTTTAACCCTATGTCCCTCTTCCTTTCTTTTTTCCTTTTTGAGGCAGCTAGGCAGCAAAGTAGGTACAGCTCTGGAGCTGGAGTCAGGCAATTACTAGCTGTGTGACCCTAGACAAGTCAATAGCTTCCATTGGTATCAGATTCCTGAAATGAGGATAATAATAGTAGCTACCTTGCAGGGTTGTTCTGAGGATTGAATGAGATATCTGTAAAGTGCTCAGCACAGTAGCTGGCACATAGTAGGCCCCAAGTAAATGTTTATTCCTCTCCTAATCACCCTGAACTTTTAGCAGCACCTTCTGTGGTATACATTCTGGCCAGTTTCCTCTCCTCTGCGTTTTGTTCCCATTACCACCAATCCACTGGGCAAAGTTTTTTCCTACCACCTCAACTCAAACCAATACATGCCACCCTTAGCAAAATAGAGTTTGCTCTTTTCCCCAGTCCCTATAACAGAACTTAATCAGAGTATAATGAAGGTTTGATTGCTTCCTTTCACAAATTTCAACAGTGAGCACATTTTTCATCAATACAAATTCTAGTTTCATAGACTAAAGAATAGGCTCAACAGGAACCGAGGAGGTCTGGGGAGTGGATATTCATAAACTAGGTTGTTAGAACTGGAAGAACAAATAGTCCAAGTATCTTAACCCCATAGCTAAAGTCAAAAGTCAGTCAATAAACATTGCTAAGCACCTACTATGTGGCAGGCAGAGTGTTAAACACTAAGGATACCCAGAAAGAAAGGCACAAGACTTTTTCTGCTCTCCTGGAACTCACAATCTAGATAGGCGATCCCTCTGTGCCTCCCATCTCCCATTTGGCCACCCCGTCACCAACATGGGCTTTCTACACTTACCAGACAGGTAAGCAAATTGCTTTTTCAATTGGTCTTCAATATCAGCAGCACAGAGGGGAACGATATCCTGGTGCATGATTTCATCTGAAGAGAAAAGAGAAAATACACACACGCTGTCATTTAATGGAAAACTTTACCTCATCCTCTATAAAATGCCAAGTCCGGATTAGCCAACCACACACAGAGCTGTGCATGTCTAAAAACACCTAAGGGTGAGTTGTCACGTGTCTGGAAAAAAGGAATTCCAGTTTCCAGCTCAGGGAAACTTTTGTCTATGGATGATCAGAAGCTACAACCCTGGCATATTCCCAAGGCTTTAACAACTGCATGGGTTATATATAAGAGGAATCATAGCCTTGATAGACTTCAGGACCCTTATCCCTACTCCAGCAAAGGGAAAGACTTCCTATGAATATATTCATATTCTCTCTGTCTCTCTCCGCCTTTCTCTATCTCTCTTTTTCTCCCTTCTCCCTCCCTCCCTTTCTCCTCCTCTCTGTCTCTCTCGGCCTTTCTCGGTCTCTCTTTTTCTCCCTTCTCCCTCCCTCTTTCTCTGTCTCTCTATCTCTGTTTGTCTCTCTCCCTTCTCCCTCCCTC
>NC_058132.1:505714069-505776384 GCF_016433145.1 Gracilinanus agilis
CTCCGTCTCTGTCTCTCTGTCTCTCTCTGTCTCTCTCTTTGTCTCCCTCCCTCTCCACCTGTCTCTCTGTCTTTATCTGCCTTTCTCTGTCTCTGGCTCCCTTCTCCCTCCCTCCCTCTCTCTCTCTGGCTCTATCTCTGTCTCTGTCTCTCTCTCCAGGCTCCTATCTCTTTTATCACTCCCCCCCCCCCAATAAGAAAGGGGATTCAGCTCTGGAGGGTTCTATGGAAACTACTTAATTGTTGATTACACACTTTCCACTAGCTGTACCTCCCAGAAACAGCCCCTTCAATTGGTGAAGCAATTCCACAGGCTACATCAAATCTGAGATTAAGTGAGCAGGGTGAGGCTGTCGGGGGTTGGTTATCTCATTTGATCTTTCCCCACAACACTTTCTAAATTAATGACAGATATGATCTTATAAGGCAGATTTTCATGGCAGTGATTTTATTTTCCACAGGGAAGAAGAAAGAATGACTAAATTTTACTAACTCATTAAAACAGGTAAATGAGATTATTCCTCTGTACACAACTATGGATCTTCTCCTTCTGCGGCACTTAAGTGTGAGGTCTTTTGAGAAGGGCACTATTATCCCATGATCCAAGGTCAGAAACTTTGATTACTACAATCTGGAAATAGCCAAAAATGATGGCCAACATTTCCACACAGCAGGAAGTGGAAAAATATTGACCCTCGTTAAGTGGCTCTAGAGTCAAAGGGCTTGGTGCCTATTTCCTGTGTAAGTATGGGCAAGTCAGCTTAGTCTAAATACGATGACCCTTGAACAGCCAAGTGTGGTGTCCCCTGGGCTTCAGATTCCTCATTTGTAAAATGAGAGGGTTGGTAGAGAGACCCTCAGAGGACCCTCTAGCACTAGAATGCTGATCCTATCAACTCAAAGTTTATTGTCTAAGATCTGAGAAGTCTCTAGATTTGCCCAACGAAGGCCAAAAGCTGAATTTATTATCACTTCTAGGAAATATAGAATTAGAGTCTAGAGCAGGGGTTATTAACCTGAGAGAGCCATTGCAGACAGTCTGTGAATTTGTTTTTTAAAAATATTTTGATAATTGTATTTTAATGTAATGTTTCCTTTGCAATGCTAGGGATAGTGTGTGTGTGTGTGTGTGTGTGTGTGTGTGTGTGTGTACCAAAAAAATGTATTTTTTAAAACCCTTACTTTCTGTATTAGAATTGATACAAGTGTCAGTTTCCAAGGCAGAAGAACAATAAGGACTGGGCAATGGGGGTGAAGTGACTTGCCCAGGGTCATACAACTAGAAAGTATCTGAGACCATGTTTGAACCTAGGACTTCCCATTTCTAGACCTGGCACTCTATTCACTGAGCTGTCTAGATGTCCCTGTATATTATTAGTTAGAAAACATTATTCTGAGGAGGAGTCTATTGTTGCACCTGACAGCTCAAAGAGTCCATAGCACAAAAAAAAATTAAGACCCCCCCAGCCCCCACCCCCTCTAGAGGAATGGCTCTCTTACTTTAGGTTCTCATTTAATCATCTTTCTCTTTCATTTTGCCTGCCTAAATGTGGAGACTTCAAATTTTGTGTGCCTGCTGAGTGAGTTATTTATGCAGTAGTCCACATATTCAACTGACTTCAGGTCAGTCTCCTGGGAGAAATGTTAGATTTGGAGGATTCACACAGCATGCAAACTCATTTAAATGAGACTCAGCCCCTCGAGGGCAGCAACTTTCTCATTTTTTGTATTTGCATCTGCAAAGCCTGGCAGAGTGAGTGGCACATCATAGATCCCTAGGAAATGCTTAAAGATTGATTGTAAATATTGGTTCTGGGGAGGAAATTCCCCATCTGAAATCTGATGTTAAAGTCCTCACTAAATGCCAAAAATTTGACCCTAAAATTAGTCAATTAAACATGGTAACATTATTTTCCATTTCCCCCCAAGTTGAACTTATAGCTCACATCAAACTATCTGGTTTCTCTTTGCTATTTTTGAACTCAAAACGTGTTGTAGTAAATGAGTTTCAAAACTCTTTGCTCCCTTTTTACTTAAAGCTATTAACGAACATGTTCCTTAAAAAATTTCATGTCATTTAAAAATTTTTAATAATATCTTTTGTTTAAAATGGTCTTCATTTTGGAATTTTCCTCTTACCTGTCCCTAGTAGACTATTCTTTATAATGACAAGAATAAAAAATAGTTAAAATTTTTTTTATAATTAGTTTTAAATTGAAAGGCAACCTCCCTTCCTATAGGCCTCCTTCCATTATTTTAATAAAAAGTCAGGGGACTTTGCCTCTTCCAAAACAAAATTTTCAATTTGCAGGCTTTCATTTAAAATCTGGACCATTTTAGCTAAGTTCTTTTTGACTTCTTTTAGTTTTTAGTATAAGATTCAAATTTTAAGTGAATTAAGAAATTATCTGGTCTTATTTTTCAGATTAAGATAAGTGAGGCTCATAGAATTAAGACTGTTCAACATTACATCTATGGGAAATGGCAGGGAGAGTATCTGAACCCAACCTTCTTATACTCCAAAGTCACATCTTCCTCCATACCACATCAGCATCTCCAAGGGGCACCATATTTAGGCTGGACTGCTACTCCATTGGGGGTGGTGGTGTTTCAGAACCAGTAACAATACCTGTCCATTAATGAAAGTCAATCTTCAGTACGTAGCTTGCCTGGCTACTTAGCTCTTTGCAAAATGAGTTTATCAGATAAGCTGAACCACAGGCAGCTGGGTGACACAGTGGACAGTGTGGAGCCTGGAGTTAAGAGTTCAAATCTGACCTTAGGTATTTACTAGTTGTGTGACCCTGGGCAAGTCTTAAACCTCAGTTTGCTTCTTCATCTGTAAAATGTAGATAAGAATATTAAAAATTGTTGTGATGATAAAATTAGATAATATTTCTAAAGTTCTTACTATAGAGCCTGGCATGAAATAAGTACTACATAAAGGTTAGTCATTAACTCTCACTTCTCTCAAATCTGAAAATGGTTATAGACATTTTTATCTTTTCCCAACAGAAATAACAAAAGCAAGGTAGATTTAAAAAAAATTACTTTGGCATAGAGTATGTTGTTCTCATAGCAAGTTCTGCCTTGCTAAATACATTAAGGGTCCTAGGTTCAAGTCTGGCCTCAGACACTTCCCAACTGTGTGACTCTGGGCAAGTCACTTGACCCCCATTGCCTACCCTTACCATTTTTCTGCCTTGGAGCCAATACACAGTATTGACTCCAAGATGGAAGGTAAGGGTTTAAAAAACAAACAAACAAACAAACAAATAAATAAATACATTAAGGGGGTAGCTTTTAGCATTTATCATTGTAAATAAATCACCTTTCTAGTGTTTGTCCCTTAGTTGAGAATGATTCAACAATCTGAAATAAAAAACTCAGTAAAACAACCTCCAAATGTAATTAAAAGGATGCTGGTTCTACATGTCCGAAATGTCACTAAAAGGATGCTGGTTTGATATATCCAACTTTTGCCAACAGAGAGTTTAGAGAGAGAAGCCATTTTGAGAAGGTTCAAAAGAAATTATGAATCGGAGTTTTTAAGGGTATTTTTAATCTTTCAAAATACTAATTGATAAAAAATAAAATACTAATTGATGGATTTCATTTTATCCTGGGATGGCTTTTGGAAGTCTTACGTGGTCTTGGTGTGAAGATGATTTAAAATGGGGGCAAGAGTCTGGTTAAGACAAACAAGTTAGCTAAGAAAACAAAATCAGTGGGTACAAAAATAAGAGTGCCTTGGATAAGAAGTAACATATCCCTCCCCCTATCCCCCCTTTCACATCTTCAGGGTTTTGTTGATCTCATGTCAAATGTCCGGGAACAGGAAACGGGGTCACCTCACCATGCTGATTTAATAAGAGGGTTCAAGAAAGACATCATCTAGTCACAGTGCGTCTCTGTGTCTAAGTACAGTACATAACAGATAATAAAACAATGTGATAACATTCCTGTCTTGGCACCAAAATTAATGGCAATTCCAAACAAGGAAGTTATTTTGTGACCAAAAAAATCTGATTTGAGAAATGGGAAAACTCAGAGGAGATAGAGGTGGCCATTCTTTGTATGAACTGAAAGGTCGGGTGATAGGGGAGGCTTCCTTGCCTGAGGTTCTGTTTTGCTCCTCAATCATTAGACTTTTCAGATACTTTTGTTGGGTTTTGCTTTTGAAGACTGGACTGGTCTCCTCCAAGGGGCTCATTGTACTGATATCAGACTTAGTTTGGACACCAGATCATCTTTAGCTCTCCTATGTCTCTGAACTCTCAACCTCAAGTTACCCAGCAGACTCCAAAGTAGCAGGGATTACAGGTATGTGCCATAATCCAGGCAATCCTGGAACTCTACTGGAAATGGAAATGGAAGATGGGGGTAAAGGACAAAGAAGTCCCCCTCATCGGCAGGTGATGGAAGCAGTATTAACTCTGGTTGCCTTCAAGGCTATTGCTTTGTGTTGGCCCAAGGGCTTAAAAAACCTGAATGGCACTCCCTTGAAGTTTGCAATTTGCCTGGTGGAAGTTAAATTTATCCTTGGAGAGACTCACCATTTTACAATTTTATAGTATTAATATGCTACAAATTGATAAGTATCAAATTCAAAACCATTTGAGTAAATATTAAAGTACCACAAAGCAAAATATCTAAAAAGCTTAAAAATTGCCCAGAATGCAAAATTTGTGATCAAACTAACAAGTAAAACATTCCTCAGGTCTTGCAGTAGCTGCCATCTTTTTTTTTCTTTTTAAACCCTTACCTTCTGTCTTAGAATCAATTGTTTCTAAGGTAGAATAGCAGTAAAGGCTAAGCAACTGGGGTTAAGTGACTTGCTCAGAGTCACACAGGAGGAAATGTCTGAGGTCTGATTTGAATCTAGGACCTCCCATTTCTAGGTCTGGCTTTCTATCTACCTGCCCTTAACTGCTATCTTTATTAAGGAATAGGCATGGAAAAGTCAGAGAAAGCCACCAGCAATGGAAAAATGAAATAGGAGGCTGTTGCCTAAAACAATCAGCATCAAACAACCGAGGTTTCTAAGCCTGTAGTAAAAGTGCCATTCCACTCCCCAGCAAGTCAGTAGTTAAATAGCTGTCAATGAAAGAGTTAAAATGGAAAATAAAAGATGTCTATAATTATACAAATCTTCCAAGGATCTCTCTGATTTAAGCTCTAAGGAGGTCTTAAATGTACATAGATATCAACCAATAAGCATTTATTTATTAAGTATTTGCTATGTGCCAAGCACTGTGCTAAGCCTGAGCATATAAAGTCAAAAGTGAAACCAGACTCTGCCCTCAAGAAGCTTCCATTCTAATAGAGAGAAATGTTCACAGAAAAGTATAAGCAGAATATACGTTTATATATCTTATTTTCTCTCTCTCTCTCTCTATATATATATATATGTTTCTATACAGATCACATATGTGTATATTTCAAATATGTATGTATATGTATATCACATATGTATACATATATATGTATATATAAGATAATTTGGGAAGGGGATATATCACTAGTTGCTTGGTTAGCACCAGGAAAAACTTTATTTAGAAAGAAGCATTTAATCTTGAGTCTTGAAGGAAACCAGGTATTCAAAGGAGAATGAACCATTTTCATAATCATCTGAATAGCTATTATAGAGTTTTATTGTTGTTATGGACCATTTGTTTTAGATATAGACTTGCATCAGACTCATAGGTAGCACCATGGATAGAGTGCTAAGCCTGGAGTTCAGAAAGACTCATTTTTCCGAGTTCAAATCCAGCCTCAGACAGCATCTGTGTGACCCTGGGCAAGTCACTAAATCCTGTTTGCCTCAGTTTACTCATTTAAAATGAGCTAGAGAAAAAAATGGCAAATCACTGCAGTATCTTTGCCAAGAAAGCCACAGATGGAGTCAGAGAAAGTTGGATGTGACTGAAAAATGACTGAACTAATGAACAGTCATACCACATGCTGAAAACACATTTGGTAGTTCAAAGATTCTCCTTCCCTAATCCCCTCAAAGATATAACTTTTCTTTCATAATTTTCCCTTATGAGGTTTGATATTTTCTGCACTACACATTTCACTGGAAATGGCTTTGTAAAGGAGGCTCAGGCCAAAGATTATACAGTGGAAGTAGAAATGGCTCTGAAGAAAAAGAACCTGGATTCAAAGTCTATTTCCAATGCTTGCTATCATAATCTTCCTGAGCCTCAGTTTCCTCAGCTCTAAAAGGAGGAAGCTATATTAGAAGGATCAATGAGATTTCCTCCAGCTTTAAATCTATTATCCCATGGTCTTAAATTTTTTTTTCAATAAAAATTTTTTTCTTTCCTTCTTACCTCCCCATAATTGGGGGGGGGGAAGATGGATTCCTTATAACAAATATGCATAGTTGAACAAAACAAATGCCCACATTTCCTCTGTCCAAAAATGTGTTTCTTTCTGCACCCAACATTCATCTTCTCTCTTCAAAAGGTCCATAGCATGCTTCATCTTGGTTTTCTGGAATCACAGTTGATCATCTCTCTGATCAGGGATCTTCAGTCTTTCATTCTCCATTGGTTCATACAAGCCCTTGCAGGTTTTAAAAAAGTGTTCCTTGCATCATTTCTTACAGCACAATAGTATTATTCTATTACATTACCATAACATAATTGGTTCAGCCATTGCCCAACTGATGGGCACTCCTTTAGCTTCCAGGTTTTTGCCATTACAAAAAGAGTCATTATAAATATTTTTGTACACATGGGTCCTCTTCTTTTTTCTTTGATCTTTTTGGGATTAGTCCTTGTAGATGTTGAATCAAAGGCTATACACAATTTAGTAACTTTTTGGCCATACTTCCAAATTACTTTCTAGAATGTGTGCTCTTATGATCTTGTATGAGTTATTTAAGTGCAAAAAACTCATATGGGACAGGCCAAAAATTCACAACATAATCTTCAAGTCTTAAAATTTATTATGGAAAACTTGGTTGTGATTACTAGTGAGGGCATTTACAAGAATAAAGTCCTTTATCCAGATTCCTAATGACGCCAATGAAAATTATAATGATAGACATGGATGGCTGGAGTACCTTAAATAAATGTATCAACTTTGCAAAGAAAAAAAAGAGAAATAGAAAAAGAGAAATAACAAATTCATCAGTACTATGCGGTCCTCAGGAGCAGGTGCTGTCTTCTGCCACTCTTGTTATTCCTAGCACTTAGAAATATAACTACTGTGTGCAAAAATTTGTTTATGGACAAGCAACCTTATGTTGAGAACTTTCTGGATTATGTATAAGCCACTACATGGCTTATATAGAAGACACTATCTTTTTCACTTAATATGCATATAATCTGCCAAGACACATAAAGATAAGCAACACAAAGTAGCATTTTCCCATTATTATTTACTCTACACATTTCCCATTCACCTAAATTTCTTTAGTCAAATGCACATCTTTGACACACTATTTCTCATGCATGCCTGCTGAAGCCAAATTTTGTACATTACAATAATGGAAAACAATAAAAAAAAGAAATCTATCATTCCCATAGTATTTAATTAGAAGGCTGTGTTTTATATATGTTTGGATCCATAGGGATATGCCAGATGATTCTTCAATCATGAGCTTACATTTTTTATATTAAGCCAATAAGCCAATGCCAAAACTGAATTCTATTATCCCTTTTTCCACAGTCAGTTCCACTATGTCAACATTTAAAGCAGCATTATTTCATCATATTTTCCCCTTGACTCTTTTTTTAAAATCTAATTTTTCTCTTCGATCTAGTTTTTTCTTCCAAGGTTATAAAATCCAACTTTTATAAAAAGCTTCGATGGAAATTTAAACTGATGCTGTTTACCTAGTCTTAAGGAAACTTTGATTTAATGACACAAAAGACAGAATATTTCTCTTGCTCTAGGTCTTCATTTTATTTTCAATACTCAGAAACATCTAGCAAACACACTACTAGTAAAAGGTAGGCAGATGTCTGTAGGATTCTCTATGGTGTTGTTTTTTTTTCTATCAGGTGATAAAGAACAACATTCTTCTGATCAAGATAGCCCCATCACTCAGTGATTAAGGTATTTTGGTCAATTTTATTTAGTTTGGATTATGGGATAAAAAGTTCACAGTATTTTATAGCTGGAAAGAAACTTAGAGGTCATTTAGTCCAGTGTCTTCATTTAATTTTTTTTCTTTTTCTCTAATGAATTTAACCATAACTTCCCATTTTAGAGGTGAGGAAAATGAAGCCAGAAGAGGGGAAGTCACTCCCCTAACTTCCTCCCTGAAAAAACAAAAGCTGAAGAATTAAACACTTAAGGGTTGTTTTTTTTTTTATGTTTTGTCATTGAGATCTCTAAGAGATCAAATTATAGAACAGCAAGAAAAACATCTAAGTTTTTGTTTTAAAACTCTTTTTGTATAGCTTTCCTATTTCTTTTCAGTTTGTAAAATGTAAACATTTCACACTAGTCAAAAATATGGATCAAGTCATCCAAATCCTTAATTTGGATGTCAATGTAAGGAAGTCTCCTAAAAAAATAATAGTAACTCTTGTTTGCATAGTTTCAAAGTGTACAAATGGGTTACCTTCCAAAAGTTTATTTGTAAATCAGTCATTTGGAACTTGAAATGCATTTTCCCATACAGCAGTGTCCTACTTTGTGGTTAGATGCCCCAGAGCAGATCGCAAAAGTCTGTTTAAAACTTAATATTGCATAGCCCTGAAACCAATTAATTGCTGACACTTGTCAAGTTAGGAATATTTGAACAACACACGACGACACTGAATAATCTAACTATGGGAACATGCATTCAGATCTCCACTAGCAGAGGGAAGAAATAGAAAGGTTCTTCCCCACTAAGATCTACACTGGAGGCTAAAGACTGAGACGGACTGAAGGCAGCAAAAAAACCCCATCTGGCACCATAAGAATATGTCAGTGCTTCAAACTAATTACTCTCTAGGAAATTGAAACAGAGAAACAGTAGATAGTGATTCCAATGGAGGATAGAAGTATGAACTCCCTGCTGCCAGTTCATATATGATACTATTCATGAAGTTGTTTGATTTTTTTTTAAATCTCTTACCTTATGTCCTAGTATCAGTTCTAAGACAGAAGAGTGGCAAGGGTTAGCTAAGCAAGTGGGTTAAGTAACATGCCCAATTAGGAGTTGTCCAAGGCCAGATTTAAACCCATGTCCTTCCATCTCCAGACCTTGCACTCTATTCATTGTGCTACCTAGCTGCCCCCTGCTCATAAGCTTTTAAAGTCAGGAATTGACTATACATAAATATTCCATGAAATCTAAGACATCTTTGACATTTTTTCTAAATTTTTAATATTAAGTTCATTCATTCAATGGCTCTTTTTTTTGAGCTCCTATGCCCATCTAAGGAGACTAGAAAAGACATAAGACATAACACTTATAAGATCTGATCTCTACTATTTTCTATAAAACAGGAAATATACATGAGACATTGCAATTGCTATGAAAGGCAGATGGCAAGATTGATGGTACAGACCAGAAATCCCATAGGAGTGCAGAGGACATAAAGAAGAAGACATTTGAACTTTGCCATGAAGAATGGATAAGCTTTTATAAGATTGGATAGGATGGGTGGATCCAAACTAAAGATGGCCTTGAATGTTAGACTGAGGAACTTTACCTTTATATTATGGGCAATGGAGGAAGGGAGGAATGTCATTTAAGGCTGTATAACAAAGGAATGCCACGATAAAACTGGCATTTTAAAAAAAGATGAATCTGTGGGTAATTAATGTGGAGGACTGACTAGAGTGGAGAGAGATACAGACAAGCAGATATGGTAAGAGTTTACTCTAGTATTTGAGATAGGAGGTATTGAGGACATTGGACCTTCCTTGATATGCTGCATCAATTTTATGACTTTCTGAGCTCTGAATTTGATTAGAAATTGCTCTAAAAGTGTCTTGTCTTTAGGTTTTTCCGTACTCTGTTTTGAAATTTCATATCCTTTTAAAATCTGGATTTGGAGAATTCTCTGGGTAATTATATTGCCTTCCGTCTTTTCCTATTATCATATGCTAAAAAAAAAAAAGTGTTTCATTACAGAAAAATTAGCCACCTCCTGGGAGTAACAGCTTGAAAGATCAAGAGAAGAATTCCAGTTCCTTCAATTTTTAAGTCTGTTGTTTACACACTGAACAAGGGATACAGTATGGTAACCAATGGTTAAATCACAGGAGCTACTAGCCCTCATAGCACATCTGTAAGGAAAAGGTGATTACCTTGATTTGAAAAATGACTACTTATAAATTTTACTGGAGAAAAAAAAAGCATGGTGTGGTAGACATATTGCTTGACTATAACCATGAAGACTGAGGTTCAAATCTTGCCTTTGACTTACCAACTGCATGATGCTGGGTAAGTGATTTAACCAATATGTGCCCAAGTTTCCTCATCTTCATGAGGGTATTAAATTCAATGAACATTAAAGTTCCTTCTCCATCTAAACCTAAAATCATATTAAGATGATAGCTGTCAGTAACTACATATGTAAATTGTAGATCCTTCTTGATAGGTTGGCATATCAACTTAATATCTGATTAATTTGAGCGACCCTCCTGTAGATCACTCAGAGAAGTCAAATAAATGCTGCTTTTTTATCATTAAAAAAAACCACACTTAAATTTTGCATATTTCTGTTCCTTTTTTTGGTTTCAAGGACAAAACTTTCAGGCTGATGCAGACAATTCCCCAATCTCCCTTTACCAAATAATTGGCTGATAAGGGCTGTCATAAGGGAAAAAATCATAAAGATAGTAGATGGTAAAATAGATATGGTAATTTGGTATGGCAAATGATGAAATGGTAAAGTCAGATGACTACAGCCTACCATAGCCCTACTACCTAGAAAATGAAATCCCTGAGCTCTTCTGAGAAACATTCATTTTTTCATCACTCAAGTTAATCTCAGTCCACAGATGTGAACCATAAAAATGTTTCTCATCCTGAAGATAACCCGTACTAGAAGACAATATCATGTATTCAATTTATAGATTCAACAGAATCCGTCAAATACTGCCACTTCTTGTAAGACCGAAATACTAAAACAACTATAAATAATGGACTTCCAGTGACAGAGGTTAAATGTGTGCCTTCTTTCAACTTAATGCATCAAAGCCTAAAGTGCTTTAAGGCAAGAGGGGCATTCATGAAATGCTTTTCCATCTCTTGTATGATTTTCAACCCTGACCTCTCATATATCTCTACTGTCTGTAACCTTAGTGTCACCCTTTTGGGGAATTCTGTTCGCCTGCCTTCTGGCAAAGCTATAAAATATGAGCTTTCCGTTAGTGCTTTTCCCTGATCTCTCAAATCAGGTTTTACCTATAGAAGGAGTAGGTAACTGCCCTCCCAATGTGATTTGAGAGCTGATGAAAGAGGTCTGTTTGTCCAAAGTGTACCAGTCTGCCATATTTAAATTGCTACCATTGGGATCTAGAATTAAAGTATTACTTCTAAAAGATATTGTGTTATGTAAAGGAGGTTCAATAGTCCATTAGAATTCAGTAGAAGGTGAACACGAATAAGTTTAATTTGCAGATTAACTAAAGAGGAGTGAGGCCATTGAGCAAGTATTGTTTGAGCATCTGATATTCACCACCACAAGCGTAGGGGATGTAAGGGGAGCAAGACAGGGTTTACTTGTCCAGAAGTCTAACTAGGAACACAAACATTTAAGTTCATGAAAAGATTGGAGAACAAATTCTAGACTGTGTTACTCAGTAGCCATTGAATCAAAATTTAGGAAATAGTGCTGTAACAATCGGAGAAAGATGAAGGAAGAAGGTAGGACTTGATGGTATCCTAAAGGATGTATATCTATAAGGATGAAATTAAATTTCAAAGATGGTCTCAAAATATAAGTCTTTACTTTAAAAAATTTATTCTCAAAAAACCCCCACAAAAAACCTTCCTTTAAACATCTTACTTACTGAGTTTGTTTTCAACTTACAGTTTATGGTAGGGTTCAGTTTTAAAAATTAAAGTGGTGAAAAAGTAAGGATTATAAAACAATATGGATAGGGGTTAGACTTGTGGTTTCATTGGTATAGGGGAGGGAGTTCTTTCATTGTTGTTCAGTTGTTGTGTCCTACTCTTTGGGACCCCATTTGGAGTTTTCTTAGCAAAGCTGCTGGAATGCTTTACCATTTCCTTCTCCAGCTCATTCTGTGGATAAAGAAATGAGGTAGGGGGAAGCTGGATGGCTCAGTGATTTGAGAAGTCCTGGATACAAATGTGGCTTCGGACACTTCCTAGCTGTATGAACCTGGGCGAGTCATTCAACCCTCTACTGCCTAAAGCTAACTGCTCTTTTGCCTTGGAATCAATATCCAGTATTGATTTTAAGACAGAAAGTAATGGTTTAAAAAAGAAATTGAGTCAAACAGAGTTAAGTGACTTGCCCATAGTCACATAGCTAGTAAGTGTGTGGGACCAAATTTGAACTCAGGAAGAGGAGACTTCCTGACTCCAGATCCATCACTCTCTCCACTGTGCCACCTAGCTGCTCTCTAAGGTAAGGAAACTCCCTTTACTAATGTAGGATGGCACTTCCTCTGCAATTTATAGTCTTAGCTGCCTAGAGCACTTAGAGTGCTTTTTTCAATCATTTGGCTTCTAGGTTCGCTCTTCAACTTAACATTAAAAATACTAAAACCTAAGAAAGATAACGATTATTATTTTTTTATGATTACACACAGGAGGGATTTAGGGAGGTGGAATCAGGTAGGAGGCACAATGAAGAGCAAGAAACAAGAATTGGAACATTGTACTCTAAGAGAAAGGCAAGAAGGAAGAGGGAAAGCAAACAAACTTTCCTGACCAGAGTAGAATTGGGTCATAGAGAGAAAATATGGAGAGTAATAGAGAAGTTAGATTGGATGAAGCAGGACAGGTAAATGTTGTTGAGATATAAAATGTCAGAAAAGGTCCAATAGAATCAGACAGTGTCTGGAGGAGTCAGGCCTAAGAAAAGGGGTACCATAGCATAAGGACTCTGGATTCTGTGAGAGAATGATACAGTTTAGAAGAGCTGCACAAACCAGAAATATCTATATCTTTGTTTCAGTTTTACTTGTGGCTGGCTATGTTGGGCCATAAAGTGGAGTTTATGTTTCTATAATAATTCTTATGCACATCTGAATCTGTTTTTCCTGGGACAATTTGATTATATTTATATGACTAGCTAAAAGTTATAAGGATCTCAGGAGAGTGCATTTACCCATTTATTCCCTCTTTTGTAAAAGTAATATGTATTCTTCTTCTTCATCATCATCATCATCATCATCATCATCATCATCATCATCATCTCTCTATCTTTGCCTCTGCCTGTCTTTTTTTTGAACCCTTACCTTCCATGTTAGACTCAATACTATTATATTGGTTCCAAGGCAGAAGACTGGTAAGGAGCAGGCAATGGGGGTTAAGTGACTTGCCCTGAGTCACACAGTCAGGAAGTATCTGAGGCCACACTTGTACCCAGGACCTCCAAATCTAGGGTTGGCTCTCAATTCATTGAGTCAGCTCACTACTTCTCAGCATCTCTTTATTCTACAATATTTGTTCTCCAAACTAAGGTCATCATTACAGAGACAAGCATCTTTTCTCTCCTAAATGCCTGACATTAAGTAAAGAGCCTTCCTGAATTTTCATCTCAATAGCTTTTTACTTTCAAATCCTACTTGAAACATGTTTTTCTATTGCCATTAGATAACAGCAGAGGAAGCTGTTTTGGGTTGTAGCAAAGGATGCAGGAAGTTGGTGTTGTTGATGAACTTGGTGCAATGTATCAGAGGAAGAATGGATCCTGAAATTTTGGATCCTGAAATTTTCAGTGAGAAAACTTATTTGGAAGAAGAAGACAATATTGGCAAAGTGAATTCTAAAAGATATCCCTAAGACCTGGTCCCTAATTCCAAAGAAGGTGTCATGAAAAGAGTCAAGTTTATACATCTTTTTCATTCAAGACAGGTAGAAAGAAGCAATCTTGGATTTGGAAGGGAAACAGGAAATCTGATCTATTTCTAAATCTTGGATCTCATTCACATGACACTATATCTTTCTTGGACAAGTTGTCATCTTGACCTCCTACTGAAGGATAGCCAGTGGCAGAGAACTCAGTACATCCTGAGACAAACATTCTAATTTTATATCTAAATGTCAGGAACACTGGTGTGCTTATTTGATGGGTTTTTCCTACAAGAAAATAAATGTCCCTAGCTCTCTACTGTGGGAGTCTGGATTTAGTATATGATATTATAAGGTTAACAACATTAAACCATTCTACAAGGTTCCACACAGTAATAAGATAGGTCCTTGGAGAATGGGGTCTAGGGTTTGGTAGACAAGGAATGAAGTAGGGTAACACCAAGATTTGGGTATCAGAGATGAGAGACAGCAGCCATGGAAACTTGGAACCAAAGACAGAGACCATTTAAAAGACTAGATTCATCATCCATTGTAGACAGATGGGGTTTGGGCAACCTAATTGGAGCTGTAACCTAACCGGAAGAAGAATATGATCCATAGAGGATTCTCCCCCATCAGCTAGGCTATAAAGTGCATGGCTAGTTGGAGAGTACCTTCTTCTTCTTCCCCTCAGTATCAATCTTGTGTGCACATGAATTACAAAAGTCAACTAGTTTATCCCTTCTGGCTGAAAGAAAGATGCTTCAAATATAAATTATGCTTGCTTTTGTATTTAATCACCCCAAAGGCAAGTTTTGCCAATTCCTGTCTGATACAATTTTCTGTATCGGAGACAATATAATTCTTCAGTGCTACTGATATATCTATAATCTGAATTTCCCGTACTTGTTTCCCCAGGAAAGCTTCATTGCCTTCCTGACAAAGTACCCTACCTTTGGCCAGTCGTATTCCTCTGTCATATTTTCTTGGCATCAAGCAAGGCTTTTTTTGGCTAATCTTGTAGCCCTTTCTCATTTCTTACAGTGAAATAAAGAATCTTATATAAACTCAGAGGAAGTAATCAGACTCTTTCTTTTGTCCCCTATCTTAGAATTCTGTCTTAGAATTATCAGAATGCCAGAATACAATTCTGTCTTAGAAGTGATAAAACACTCTGCTCCCTATACCCCTACACATACATTCCACATATTGATAATGCCTTATAATAAACTCTATAAATGGAGAAGAGCTTCTAAATTACAATTCATATCTTTACAATTTTGATCCATAATGCTAATAATTAGCCAAATGCCAAAGAATAATGCCCTAAATAACAAAAAAGTTTGATTAAACTATAACAATGCAAATAAACAGCTATGTTAAAATGGCAATCATAAAGCAGCTCCATTCTCATTGGTATCACCAAATAGCAAGCATTAGGATTCATAAGCAGAATTCAAATCTAAATTTGAAGTCAAAAGAGAATTCCAAAATAAAAGCATGTACAATAAAAGAAAATTCAAATGATGCTAGTGAGAGATAAAAAGAAGATATTGTTCCAGAAATCAAAATACATATCAAAATATTTTTCAAAATTAAAATTAAAAACTCAGATTAATAGAAAATTCAATATGTAATAACTTCTGCAAAAGGAGCAGTATTAGGCTAAATTATGCTGAGACTAAAAAGAAAAAATACAGCAGTAAAATATTAAGATGAAAACCTAGGATAAAATAAAACTCTTATAATAAGAATGAAATAAGTTCTTATACAATTATGCAAGCTTTTCAACTCAGGAAACAAAAGAAACAGACTTTGCAATAACTACCTATACAAACAGAAGAAAGAAAATTATTGGAGAAAAAAAATGCAGACAGATCTCTACTTTATAACACTAGGTGTCATTGTGGAGCAAAAGGGTCTGTGCTCTCTGTACTTTTTTTCCTCCCTTAAAGTAACCGGGATACTTCTGGGACTTGGGCACTTGCCCTCAAGTTTCAAAGGCTCATTTTTTCTAGGGGAAATCTAAAGGATACTCAAGTTTTAGGTTTCTGCTCAATAAAGTTAGATCATTCATAAAACTAAATTGTGACTCAGTATCTCCCTCCATTCCCCACTCATCAGAGATACTTTAACTACCCATGCTATAATTGCAAGATTCTAGTGTAGTTTATGAAAAACAAAATCCCTCTCAGGACTGTCCATGCCTCCATGTACACTCAGATGGTCACCGACAAATTTATATATAAAGACTAGGTCTTAGAAAACAAGAAAGCAGTGGAGAGCAAAACAGAATACAGCTAGAAAGATTTCAGTTCATCTAAAAAAGATGGAGAAGACAGAGGAAGAGAAAAATGATGTCCCTTAGCCAACTCAGCTTTGTAGTCACAGCTAAAAAGAAAGAATACACTACAAATCGGACCCTTCCTCCAATTGGGCTGCTGAGATCTCATCTGTCTGAAGGGCGCAATGACAATGGCCATGCCCTATCAGTGGCCTGGTTTTTTTCCCCTTCCATTTAAACAGTCACTATGACTATTGTTTCCACAATCTCCAGCTCTTTTGGTACCCCCAAACAATGCTATCACAAGACCTTATTCCCTCTTGATCAAACCCCAAGCAGCTATAATTTGGAATTCCGTGTCCCCATTTTATTCTTCTATGGAAGTATCCAAGATGGGTCGCCATGTTGTTTGCTGATGTCCAGTCATTTCAGTTATATCTGTGACCTCATTTGGGGTTTTCTTGGCAAAGAGACTGGAGTGATTTACCATTTGCTATTTCCTTCTCCAGCTCATTTTAGAGATGAGGAAACAGAGACAGAGTTAAGTGACTAGCCCAGAGCCAAACAGCAAGTGAGTGAGTGTCTGAGGCTATATATGAACTCAGGAAAATGAGTCTTGCTGACTCCAGCTGTATTCTTTCCACTGGGCCAACTAGCTGCCCCAATAATAGCTTACCTCAATAAAGTAAGGTTTACAAAATGTATTTATTTATCCTTTTTCATATATGACCTCAACATATCCATTAGTAGGTAGCATAAGTATTATTTGTCCCCATTTTACAGATAAGAAAGTTTAAGCTCAGGGAGAGCTAGTGGCTGATCTGTGGTCTCATGGATAATATAAGTGCAGTCTTGGACTTCTGATTCTAAGATCAAGGATATTTCCATTAAATGCTAATCTAGATCTCTGAAGTATTTAAGGGCTGGCAGGGAACATACCACTAGGCACACGAATCCCCCTAGGAAATTAGTAAGAGAAAAATCCAAATAATAACAAATGTTGTTCATTACCAAGCAAATTATATTAAACATAGTAATTAAGTGCAGCAGCAACTCTCTAAAACTGGATGGGATGCTTCCTATTAGCTTCCATAATTTGGTGTTCTCGGCAAAACACCATGACATTTTGTTTTACCATAGATTGCTGCATCTTTTCTTTATTTTTGAAGGCCTTCAAATTCTAATAAATACTAAAAAATAAAATAAATAAAATTCTAATTCCTCTTCTAGAAATTTTACTTTAGGAAACTAACACAGTTTAAAAGAATAAAAAACCAAAAATATAAAATAAGCATTTAAAATGTTAAAGTTAATATAGAGATTTATAGTTCCCCATTGAATGGCTAGCATTTCTAAAAACTTTAAGTCACGCAAAGTGCTTTATCCTTATTTTATTTTTACAACAGCCCTGGAAGGTAGGTGCTATTATTATTCCCATTTTTTTTTAAACCCTTACCGTCTGTCTTGGAGTCAATACTGTGTATTGGCTTCAAGATAGAAGAGTGGTAAGAGCTAGGCAATGGGGGTTAAGTGACTTACCCAGGGTCACACAGCTGGGAAGTGTCTGTATTATCCCCATTTTAAAGACAAGGAAACAGAAAATGACAGAAGTGGGCTAACTTACACATACAGACAGCTAGCAAGTGCCTGATGCTGGATTTGAACTCAGGTTTCTTTGACTTTCAGATGCACCACTCTATTCAATTACTTAATTATATTCTTCTTTTTTAAACTTGAAAATATTTCAAATAGAAGCAGCAAGGTATAGTGGAAGGCATTAGGTTCGGAGATATCAGAGAGATCAGAAGATGTATGCTTAAATCTTGGTTTCTCTGTGTGACTCTAAACGAACTATTCCACCTAAATTTCCTTTTCCTCATCTATAAAACAAGAATAATAAACCAGACTAATCTATTACACAGGCTTTCCTAAGTGTTTTTTTTTCTTTTAAAACCTCAGAACCCTAATGAAGAGTGGATTATTAAAATGTTTATGACTAAAGAATAACTATTCATAACTTTACCTGTTCTTCCCTTTCTCAAGTTTCATTGGACCCTTGTTTTTCTGACCATTCATCTTTGCTAAGAATGTGCATTTCTCTCTTTTAGTTGCCATTGTATTGTCTTCTCTTTCTGAATATTGTGATGCAAGGACCATGTGGTTTTTCAAAGGGTATGGGACTAACATTGTGTGAGACAGAGTGGAGAGATGCCATTCATCTCTACTTAATCAGTGGCTGTGCTAGAAATCTCAGAGCTGATGTAATAACTTGCCTAAGGTCATGAGGCAAAACTTGACCCCTTTGGCATGGGCTGACCCAGAATACACTGGCAACAGAGGGCACAGAGACGGGGCTTTGCTAGTCTCGTCTTCCCCCAGAATACTTTACATTCCCCAAAATGCTGGGTTATTTTAATTCTTAGTCAAGGTTATGATCAAAGATTGCTCTGAATTTTAGAGCCTTCTCACTATTGATTTTTCCTATTTATTCTGTACATAGCTGTTCATATGTTGTTTCCCCCATTAAATTCTGAGCTCCTCAGGGGCAGGGACTGGCTTTTGCCCGTCTTTGTCTCTACAGCCCTTAGCACAATGCCTGACATATCGGTGCTTAATAAATGTTTATTGACTGTGTCTATTAATCAGTTAATCCAGGGTCTATCACAGTGTTAAGCCTGGAACTTAGTTCTCTGTTTTCTGGGATAACATCAATATCATCAGTTTCCTAGAACTAAGAATGGATTCAGATCAAATATATTCTCTGATATTTTTCCATTTCCTCACTAAAATTACTTTCTGATGACAATGCAGAGGCATCTAGCAAATGCTTTTTTAAGAATGTCTATGGTAAATTCAGCAAATGTATTCAAAATACTTTCTTGGTATACAAATACCATCACTATTGTTTTTGTTGTTGCTGTTGTTATTCAATTCTGTCTGACTCTTTGGGACCCCATTTGGTGTCACAAAACACTGGAATAATTTGCCATTTCCTTCTCCAGCTCATTTTATCAATGAGGAAATGGATGCAAACAAGGTTAAGTGACTTGTCTAGGGTCACACAGCTAGTAAATGACTGAAACCAGATTTGAACTCAAGAAGATGAGTCTTGAAAACTCCTGACTCAGCATTCTATCTTCTCTGCTTTGGGGAAGGTTCTACCATGCCTAAAAAGCTTCAAGTCCAGTCCTGGACTGTATGTCCGTTGTTCAAGGATCATCTCCATCTCACTCAAAAACTCATTACCAGCAAGGCATCATCAGGTTATAACTAGGTACCAGCATGTGGCTATCTAGACTTTTTATGCGAGTTATGGTCCATAAGAAGAATAACAGAACCTTTTTTTAAGCCTTTTCCTTCGGTCTTAGGTTGCAGTTGGGGTTAAGTGATTTGCCCAGGTTCAGATTTTTCAAGAAGAACCCCACTTGGTCCCTTTGGAATATAATTCCCCTATGTCTATGCAGTTATACTCTTGAGTTTGGTTATAAAAATGTTAATTGATTTAAAAAAAAAAAACCCTTACTTTCTGTCTTAGCAATGACTCCAAGACAGAAAAGCAAGGGCTAGGCAAATGAGATTAAGTGCCTTGCCCAGGATCACACAGCTAGGACGTGTCTGGAGCTAGATTTGAGCCATAGTCTGCCCTACTCCTAACTTGGTGCTCTATCCACTGTGCCACCTACCTGCCCTTGAAAGTATTTATGAAGCTCTTCATATCTGCCATACCCCAGTAACGTCTTCATCCTTGAAGATCACTCCAGCCTTGGAATCCATACCCTGGAAATATCTTCCCGCTAACTGGCTAACTCTTCCCAGAACTTTCATTTAAGGAAGATGCCTAAGACAGCCACATCAACAACATTCCTCACTGGGTGACACTTCCTGATCTTCTCTACCATAGTCCCAGGCTCCTTTTCATCTTCCATTTATTGCTGTCTTCCTCCATGAGAATATAGGCTCCATGAAGGCAGAGTCTGCCCTTTTTGTTCATTCAGTTCCTGGTAAACAGTAAGAACTTAATAAACATTTGACTTAAGTATGTTAAGAGCTTGTCATCAGGAAAGGTCCTAGCCCTGAAGGATCTTACATCCTAATGGGGGAGACATTGACCTAGAAGGGACTTTAAAGCTCATCTACTCTAATTTCCAGTTTTTTCAACTGACAATTTATTTTAATAAAATAACTCAAGTAATTTTTCCTCCAGATTTATGACCATGAGAAACTCTTTCTAGAAATAACAAAAGATTATTGCAGTAGCCTCCTAATTGGGCTCCCTAAATCTAGTCTTTCCAACTTTCTAATCCATCTTCTATATAGCGGCTAAAACCATATTCCTAAAGCAAAGATTTAACCATATCACTCCTCTGGTCAAGAAGCCTCAGAGGCTCCCACTGACCTTAAGACAAAATACTAACTCCTCTGTTTGTCATGTAAAGGCTTTCAAATCAGGCTCTGGCATTGCTTTCCAAAATAATTGCACGTTATTTTCTCTCATGTACACTAAACGTGAGCTAAACTAGTTTACTTACTGTTTCCCATCTGTGGTCTCCAATCTCCTACATCAAGCTGTCAGACTATTCTTTTATCATTCTATTATTGCTCTTCTTCCTAACCTCTCTGGGTTGCATTTCAAGCTCAGCTCAAGTGATATCTCATCCAAGTATCTAAAGCTTTCCTGTTTCCCCCAGATCTCTATACTCTGCCTCCCTTCACATGCATTTATTTTGTATAATTTTTTTTATTTGTATAAGTATCTGTGAACATGCTATATCTCCTAACAGAATATAAACTTCTTGAAGGCAGGAACTATCATTTGGGTATTTGTATCTCTAAAGTCCCACAAGATTCCTAGACCAGAGTCCAGTCTTAATATATACTTGTGAATTGATCAAACTATTTTTGAACTGAAGATTGAAGAAAAGAGGTCATCTATGGCCATTTTCTCCTTGCCAAAGCTCTTTATAGTTGTAAATGTTTTTCGTAAACTACCAGGAAACTTCTAAAGATACTAAAGGTCAGAAGAATTTCTGTTCCATTGTATTAATCTCCTTTGCTCATGTTTAAATAAAAATGACCACAAGAGAAGAGTTGATTTTCTTCAGAGACACAATTGGAATAGTTGGAGGTCAGAGCCATTCCAAATGGACAATACGACTTTGTTAATGTACAGCCTGACGTCCTGTAATTTCAACAAAGAAAAAGTAGGGAATGGTTTGATACCAAATGTGCTTTCTGTTTAAAAAAAAAAAAAAGTCTACACCAGTGATTCCCAAAGTGGGCGCCACCGCCCCCTGGTGGGTGCTGCAGTGATCCAGGGAGGCGGTGATGGCCACAGGTGCATTTATCTTTCCTATTAATTGCTATTAAAATTTAAAAAAAATTAATTTCCAGGGGGCTAAGTAATATTTTTTCTGGAAAGGGGGCAGTAGGCCAAAAAAGTCTGTCTATACCAAAGTGTCTATACCACTGATCTATACCAATGAGGAAAGCCCATCAACACCAGTATGAAATAAAATTGTAGCAAACAATCCACCTTCTGGGGGCTCTCATCTCAGACCAGCAAGCCATCAGGTAAAACAAAACCATGAAAACAATGTTCTAAAATGATATGGAATTGTAGGAAACTAATGAGAAACATCCAGATTTTCAAGAAGAAACTAAAGGCATTTTTTAAAAAGGAAGCCACTCTCAAATGAGTAAAACTTAGGTTTCTTAAATTCCTTTATCTAACAGTTAACAAAACCTCTTATGGAGTTAAAGAGCCTTCTTTAAGAGAACTTAAGCTTTTTTTTCTTTTAAGAGATCCAAGTCTTACAAATCAACCTCCCACAAGGCTATTCTTATCCTACTGGCTTGCCTACCATTAGGCTTTTCAATTCATTTTCTAGCAATGCCAAGATTTAACTTTGGAAGGAGCAAAATACTTCTTGGTAAGCAAAGAAATAGCCTGTAATCAGCCCTGAGAGCCCATTGCACACCCCATACTGGGTCCTCTCACACTCGGGTCCCTTGGATCAGAACAACCCATCCTACTCTGATGGAAGAGGTGGAGGTAAGGGAGAAATTGCTGCCTTTGAGTAGGATCTTTAATTTTTCCAACATGTGGAGCTAGGGAGCTACTGAGTCATGGCAACCTTTTTGGAGGGCATATTTGTCACTGAAAAAACTTACTTAGCAAATTGGGTTAGCAGGTTAAATTTTATCACTTTAAAGTAGCTTTCTTCAAAAATTGTTCTATAAAATCCTGATCTTTCATATTTTGAAAACGTGATATGAGAAAATTCGGACATTAGAGATACTTTTCCTTCCTATAATATAATTGTGAAATTATGTATCAAAATACTTATTACTTGTAACAAATCTTCAATATGGGAATAGGCTCAATTTCCTCTATTTTGTTCCCAAATTTCTCTAAGCCCTATTGGTTCTCAACGTATTTCATGCCCTCTGGTCACCCTCAGTATAGAAAATTCCTGTTCATATATATTTCAAGGTCAAAGGGTAATATCCCAAAATCAGTTTGGAAAATACTATATTAAAAGCAATGTTATGGAATATATAGGTCTGCAAATATGTTATCATTTTGATAGCATGAGAAGCTGAATTGGGCAGAAGTGTTAAGTTCATTGCTGTTGTTCAGTTGTTTCAGTTGTGTTTAACTCATCATGACCCCATTTGGGTTTTTCTTGGCAAAGATACTGGAGTGGTTTGCCCTTTCCTTCTCTAGCTCATTTTACAGATGAGGAAACTGAGGCCAACAGGGTTAAGTGACTTGCCCAGGGTCACTCAGCTGGTAAGTGTCTGAGACTGGATTTGAACTCAGGAAGATGAATCTTCTTTGACTCCAACCCCAGAATTCTATCCACTTAGCTGATTTGCTAAGAATAATTCTAGCTTCTCAAACTATGGTCCTACCGGGTCCCCCTTGCTGGAATGTGAAGCTCATTTTTATTTGTTTTTAATCCTTTTAGTTTGACTGCTATTTGATTTTGTGCATGCCACAGGGCTAAGCACAGGTTACTTTCTCCTGCTTTGGCTCAAGGGCTCTTCTCAGTTGTTGCACTCTGAAAGTGTAGAAGGCTTACCATAACAGCACTGTAATGGACTCTCACACAGCTGGGAATAATTGTGAAATGATTACCTTAACAGTGACCCAGCAGCAGGTCTCCTTGGGTGGCTTAAAGAAGGAGGCAAACAAAATCTCATCAAGATACTGAAACAGCAGCAAGATATCTATGGACTAGATGCTGGTGCCTTGCTGGTAAAGTTCAGTCCACAATTAGGTTTTGTTATGGGATTTTTAAATCCCTGTGGAATGCAGATGTTGGAAAATGGTTCAATATGGAAGGAAAAAAGAGCTTAAAATGGGTCAGAAACCTCAGATTCATCGATTTAAAAAGCACTGAACATGGTAAGGACTTAATAGTGCAATAAATAAATCTAAATATCTTAACAGACATTTAAATAATTTCAGAATCTTCCAGGCATAAATTGTGATAATGCAAGAATTCTTAAAGACTCATTCACAGAGACAACTTATCCTCTGATTCTCTATTAACATCAAGCAATTCATAAAAGATCAGTATGTGTTTGCTAAGGGTGTTAACCATTATCATGGAGGATATCCAGTACTTAGTTCAAACAGAAACCATATTCCTTATAGATAATAAGTTTCTTCCAAAAGCTTCGGTGTGTGATGACACTGCACTGATTATATAAAGCACCAGAACACCGTAAGACTTATAATATATGGTAGAATAAGTGATGACCATTCAAAAGAGTGCCTAAAAAAATCACAAACCAAATGGATGACAACCAAGGTGAGCCAAGTCTATGATATGGACAGTCCACTGAGTCAGTCCATCAGGTATGTATATCTTGCATAGGTACTGAAGATAGACAGGTAAGTGGTGTAGTGGAAATGGCACTGGGCTTGGAGTCAGGAATACCCAAGTTCCACCTGGCCTCAGACACAATAGTTGTGTGATTCTGGACAACTCAGGTAATTTTTAAGCACCAATCTCCTCAGCTGCATAATGGGGATGATAAGAACAACTACTTCTCAGGGTTGTTTGTGGACAGAGTGCTGGGCTTGGAGTCAGGAAGACACACGTTCAAATCCAGCCTCAGAAACTTCTCATCTGTGGGTTTGCCAATGGAGAAGGAAACGACAAACCACTCAAGCATCCTCGCCAAGAAAACCTCAGACAAAGGTCCACAGGATCCCAAAGAGACAGACATAGCTGAAACAATTGAACAGAAACAACTGAAGATAGACAATGATCTAAGCCTAGAATTCAATTAAAGGAGGAAAATAGACTGGGGCTATATTTGGAAAATTGAGAGGTGCTTTTGACAATCCCAAACTATTTTTAGAAACAAACATAGCATACTTTCTCTTTATTTTGATTTATTTTTAAATTTTTATTGATTAATTAATTTAGAATATTTTTCCATGGTTACATGACTCATGTTCTTTCCCTCCTCTGTACCCCCCTCCCAAAGCTGATGAGCAATTCCACCAAGTTTTACATGTATCATTGTTCAAAATCTATTTCCATATCATTAATATTTGAAATAGTAATCATTCAAAGTCAACACCCCTAATCATATACCCATTGAACCATGTGATCATTTATATATTTTTCTTCTGTGTTTCTACTCTCACAATTCTTTCTCTGGATGTGGATAGCATTCTTTCTCATATCTCTCTCTTTCTTTTTTTTCAGTTGAAAATTTTTGTTAAATAATTTATTTAGAATATTTTTCCATGGTTACATGATTTTAAGCTCCCTCCCCCCTGAGCCAATGAGTAATTCCATTGGGTTTTTACCATATATCTCTTTAAAAAAAAACCCTTTACCTTCAGTCTTAGAATTGAAGCTTAGTGTCAGTTCTAAGGCAAAAAGAGCAGTGAAGGCTAGGCAAATAGGATAAAGTGACTTGCCCAGGATCCCACAGCTACGAAGTGTCTAAGGCCAAACTTGAACCCAGGACATCCTGTCTCCAGTTCTGGCACTCTATCCACTAAGTCCCCTAGCTGCCCCAAAATATATTCTTTCTATTCTCCTCCCCTAACCAGAGGGCTATCTCTTATAACAAAGAATGGAGAGAACAGAGGAGGAGAGAAGCAATTAAGCCAAACAAATCAAGGTGCCAACTCACAGAAAATGTCATGTTCCATAACCATACTATGGCCCCATTTGGTGGGCTTTCCCCCTATGCCATGCTGCTTAATGGATTTCCATAGGTTTGAATTCCACTTCTGATACTTACTACCTGCATATTCTTGCTCATGTCACCTAACTCAGAGCTTCAGTTCTGTAAACGAGAATCAGTAAAACAAGAATTCTATCTCCACAGGGTAATGGTGAAGAAAGGACTTTAGGAACCACGAAATGCTAGAATGGAAGCTCCCCGGGGTGCAAGAACCGTTCCTCCTTTCATTTTTGTCTTGGTATCGCTAATTTTCCTGTACTTAACATATTCAGAGCCTTGCCCCTGACAAGCAGTCAATACATGTTTGCTGAATTGAATTTATCCATATGAATTACTGTTATTCCTTCTTTTTCTCCCTTTATAGCTAATAGCAGCATCTTTCTGCCTCTCCCACTACTTCTGGGAACGAGGGATCTCTTTCTCTCTGACTTCCTTGCAGGAAATTCCACCACCTGCTTTCAAATTAGCATCAGCCTTGGGGCGTGCCCTAGACTTTGGTTCATCAACCACACAGCCGCCATCACTCTGGTAGTGGTGAGACAAGAGGCTGGAGGGGAAGTGGGACCTCTGACCGCACGCTTTCTACATGGAAGGCACGTCATTAACTGGCTCTTTGTAACTCAGGGACTGCCTGTGATTCTTGGCCAAGTTATATAAATTAGTCCTCTATGGTAACAATTCTGCAGGCCAAAACTCTTCATATAAGGCTATCCAAGCATGTTTTCAGAATTAGAAATTGTTTCAATCAGCTTGCTTCCCCCCATTGCCTAAACTAGTCTCTAAGAGTAAGCCAGGTACATCTGGAAGCTGTTTATTGTCTTTCAAGCCCTCAAGACATCATTTTGTACATTCAGGCTGTAACTTGCTAAATGTTAAGCAGTGACCCCAGAAAGGCAATGCAGTTTCCAAATGTGCCATCTTTCTCCAAGAGTCAACGTGCCCTGAGAGAATCCAGCTCACAGTGTGAGTGCTGTCCAATGAACTGAAATGCATGACTGTTGGCTAAAGTTTATAGGTCACTGGAGAAAGAAACCTGCATTCACATCAAGAAGCCTGCAAAGTCTAGGCTTTTGTCAATCATTAGAGTTGTTTTTGCCAAAGGACCCACTAGGAAAGATATCAAATCCGTTTTTATTGCTTTTTTCAACACCTTTTCTTGGCATCCAATTAAGAAGAATTTACTTCTCCTTTGTGCTCTCTGCTAACCTTTGAATACTAGAAAGCCATACGGTCTCCTGATACCCTCTTTCTGTGAATAGTCAAAATGGGCTACTTAGCCCATTTTATGAAAAAATGTTCCCAGTAGTTGAAACTGAAGATTCATGGCAGGAATTTAGGACAGAATCTAAATAAGAAAACTAGACCTGGGCATACTCTCATGAGGCTGATTATAATCTCTTAGAGGGAAAAAAAGGATGGGAAAAGACAAGAGATAGCCAAGAAAACAAAGCAGAAGGTTCACAGACACTGGCTGAAACCCAGTATTCCTTTGAAAATCAAACCAGACAGAACTCAGGATTTGTTTCAGTCCATAAACACGGAGTGACGGTGGAGAAAGGAGGGAGGGAGAGATTATCGTGTGGGGAGTGGGATGTCAAGTCCATTAGTTTGGATGTGGCAGAACTTGTCTCACAGCCTCAGGCAACCCCCCTTGGACAGCACTAATGGAGCATCACCTGAAAGAAGATGGTTTCAGACAGGTTACTAAGAGAATGTTCTAGATTTCAGGGAAAGAATATTCAAGTTTCAAAAACAACAATTATAACTCTGAAAAGATTACCAAAAGGAAGACAAGCTCTGACTAACAGAAAAAGCATCAATGGTCCTAAAAAAAAAAATGAAACCTACCTATCTCTCCATCCCAGCCTTTATAATTGAGAGGTGGTAGAATATCAGTAAAGAATACTGCATATACTGATAGATGGAATAACTATAGTGGATGTTTTAACTTAATTTTTTTTGTTGTTCACAGAGATTAGGGTTCATTACAAAGGGGTGGTGGTAAAAACGGCTTTGATATAAAGGAAAAAAATGGCACTATAAAACCTCTTTTTAAAAAAGATTATTTTCAAGTATTTATTTTTATAATTATTTACAAATAAAATATAAAAACCATTTATTTTTATAAGTGAAGTTTTGTAAATACAATATAAAACATTTTTATAAATAAAATATAAAATCATTTATTTTTATGTGAAATTTTATAAATTTATATATCTTCCAAATATATAACTTATGTTCCATATATATCTTTCAAAATTTTATAAGCAAAATTTTTATAAAAATATTTTTAAAAGAGATTATAAACAAAAGTTTGCAAAATTAAAATTCCTCCTTGGGATGTATGTCTTCATTTTTAACCTTATTCAGAGGAACTTCACATCAGCCAGGAATATTACTGGGCAATGGGGTGGGGAGTTGTCACTTAGTATTACCTCTCTTAAGTACCAAGGATTCTTGAAGAGATAGTAGAAAATTAAATATTTCCAGAATTTTAGCATGGTTAAATATAACATGCTCAACTATCAGCTTCCACAGGTATTGAAGACAGACAATGAACTAAGTCCAAAATTGAATTAAAGGAAGAAAATACACTTGAGTGCATTTGGAATGACAAAGAATACATTCCAGGTCAATTGTAAGACTAAGGATCCTTCTTAACTTGGCCTTTAATTCTTCTTTACAAGTTTGTTTTAAAATAATTGTTCAAATATGGTCCCGGCTAAGAAATAGAATGTTGGTTCAATGGAAGAGATTAAGGGTAAATGACCTCAGTAATCTAGTGCTTGATAAACTCAAAGTCCAAATTTTTGAGATAAGAACTCACTACCTGACAAAAACTATTGGGGAAACTGGAAAACAGTATAGCAAAAATTATATATTGACCAATATCTCACACTCTATACCAAGATAAAGTCAAAATGGGTATAAGATTTAGACATAAAGGATGATACTATAAATAAATTTGGGGAATATGGAATAATTTATCTGTCAGATCTATGAAGAAGGGAAGAATTTATGGCCATACATGAGATAGAGAGCCTTAAAAGATGAAAAATGAATACTTTTGACTATATTAAATTGAAAAGGTTTTGTACAAACAAAACAAATTTAACCAAGATTAGAAGGGGAACAATAAACTGGTAAAATTTTTATAACAAATTTCTCTGATAAAGATCTCATTTTTCAAATATATAGAGAACTAAGTCAAATGTGTAAGAATACAAGTCAGTCCCCAATGAACAAATGGTCAAAGGATATGAATAAGCAGTTTTCAGATGAAGAAATCAAAGCAATCAATAATTATATGAAAAAATGTTCTAAGTCTTTCTTGATTAGAGAAATATAAATAAAAACAACTCTGAGGTACCACTTCACACTTATAAGATTGATCAGAATGAAAGAAGAGGAAAATGATAAATGTTGGAAGGGATGTGGCAAAATTGGGACACTAATGCATTGTTGGTGGAGTTGTGAACTGATCCAACCATTCTGGAGGGCAATTTGGAACTATGCCCAAAGGGCTATAAAATTGTGCATGCCTTTCTGATCCTATAATACCACTACTGGGTCTATATCCCAAAGAGATAATAAAAAAGGGGAAAGGATCTACTTGTACAAAAATATTTATAGCAGTTCTTTTTGTGGTGGCAAAGAATTGGAAATTGAAGGGAAGTCCCTCAATTGGGAAATGACTGAACAAATTGTGTTATATGATGACGATGGAATACTATTGTGCTGAAAGAAATGATGAACAGAATGATTTCAGAAAGAGCTGGAAAGACCTATGTGAACTGATAGAGTGAAGTAAGCAGAATCAAGAGAATATTGTACATAGTAACAGCAATACTGTGCAATGATCAGCTATAATTGACTTAGTTACTCTCAGCAGTACAACAATCCAGGACAATTCTGAGACTTATGACAAAGAACAGTGTCCACCTCTAGAGAAAGAACTGTTGGAGCCAGAACACAAATCAAAGTATGTGATTTTTAACTTTAGTTTATTTGGGGTTTTGGTTTTATATAAATATTATCTTACAAAAGTGATCAATGTGGAATATGTTTGACATGATAACACATGTATAACCCAGATAAACTGCCAGCTCAGGGAGCAGGGGATTAAGGGATAGAGGGAAACAATTTGGATCATATAACTTTGGAAAACTTATATGGAAATTTGTTATTACATGTAATTGGTAATTAAAATATCTTTTACAATAAAAATATTTTTAAAAATTTAAAATAATAGTTCAGAGTGTCCCAAGAGTATCAGCACAGTTTTAAGCTATTAAGTGATGGGGAAGAGAACAAGCATTGATATAGCAATTACTATGTGCCAGGTACTAGGTTAAGTGCTTTATAAATATATTATTTCATTTGATCCTCACAATGACCCTGGGAGATATGTGCTATTATTATCTCCAGAGAGTTGGTCCTGGAGTCTGGAAGACTCATCTTCCTGAGTTCAAATCTGGCCACAGACAAATGTATGTGTAACCATAGGCAAGTCACTTAACCCTGATGCTGATGGTCTCAGGTTCCTCATCTGTAAAATGAGCTGGAAAAGGAAATGCAAAGCACTCCAGTAGTTCTTCTCCCAAACCCCCAAAATAGGGTCATGAAGAATCAGATACAGCTGAAAAATGACTGAAAAACAATTAGGGAAATTGAGGCAAATAGAGGTTAAGTTACTTGCCCAAGGTCACATATCTAGTAAGTGTTTGAGGCTGGATTTGAACCCAAGACTTTCTGACTCCAAGCCCTTTTCTCTATCCACCTAGTCTACTCTATCCATTGTCCCACTTCACTGTCCCTTTAAAGCTTAAAGCTAAGACTTTTGGGATGCCTTCTCTAATAACTAATATGTAAAGATATTTTAAAAGTCATTAAAGTGCTTTCTATACATGATATGAACCTCATGACAACTCTATTAGATAGATACTGCAAGTATTATTATCCCCAATTTTACAGATAAAGAAACTGAGGCTGAAAGAAATTAAGTAACTTGCCCATGGTTGCAAAATAATAAATATCAGAGATGGGATTTGAACTCAGGCCTTTAAGACCACAAATCTAACACATTATCCATTATGCCACACTGTTGATATCACAATTGGTTATATGTCAATTTTAATTATAGCCAATTTACATGAATTGTTTTATCTGCTCTTATACATTGTAAGCTTCTGGAGGGAATCATGCCTTATCCTTTACTTTTGTTGTTGAGTTGTTTCAGTCACGGCCAACTCTTCCTGACCTCATGTTGGGTTTTCTCAGCAAAAGTACTGGAGTGGTTTGCCATTTCTTTTTCTAGGTCATTTTGCGACTGAGGTAAATAGGGTTAGGGTTAAGTGATTTGCCCAAGATTGCACATTGAGTAAGGGTCTGAGACCATATTTAAACTCGGGTCTTCTTGACTCCAGGTCCGGCACCCTATTCACTGGGATACCAGCTTCCTAAGTCATCCTTCACTAGACAAACTAGAATATTATCCTACATTTAAAATAGCCTTAATTTTCAAAGACCAAGTATTTCTGGAACTTAAAACATACTCTAATATCTCCTACCTGCAAAAGTCTAGAACCAAGATTTTTTTAAGCCCCACCACTAATTTGCTGTGTGAATTAAATTTCCTCTAATATAGATTAAAAGTCAGATGACCTAGGTCTGAAATTTGCCTCTGCTATTCAGTACGTGTATGACTCTGAGCACATCAAACCTCTCTGGGTCCCAGTTCTTTATCTGTAAAATGATGGGGTTGTGCTAAAGGAAACCTAAGACGCATTCTGGTTTTCCATTGATGATCTTCAAGGTCCCCTTCAGTTTTTAGTCTATAAGCCCCTCTCCCTTAGATCATCTATGAATTAATATGTCTTACTGTAAAAATGTGTGTAGAATCCAACCTTGTTCCTTTCCTCTAAGCAGTCTATTCCCTCTCACTTCTTAAAGACAAAGTTTGTGATGCGTCCTACTAAAGAATTTGCTATTTAGAGTAAGGGATTCAACTTATATTCATCCAATTCTCTCTCAAAGAGGGGAGCAATGGAAAAAGAGGTGGTCCTGGCAGTCATGACTAAGATTCTAAATGGATTTGTAAAAATGGGCTGTCATTATGCCAACCTTTGCAAGTCATAGATTCTAATCGTTTGAATTTTTATGCATTCCCTCTGGAACCCAAATGTATAGTCTGACAATACAGAGATTTTACTATAAAAATTATTTTTAAAAAGCTAAAATCTTAATTCTACCTCTCTTACTTTATATTGGGTCCTTTGATGATATTGATTATTAATGTAAGGTAGGGTAGGGATGTGTGTATGTATGTATGTATGTGTGTATGTGTAGAGGTGTCTAAATATATGAATATGGCTCATGGGGTGCATATGAGATGGAGAACAGAATGAAAGATCCAGTTGTGTCTCTATCATCTATCCCTGTAACCTAGAAAGTAATAAACTGGCAAGCATAACTTTGTTCAATATACGTTGATTCTAAATGTAAAAGGGGTGTGTGTGTGTGTGTGTGTGTGTGTGTGTGTGTGTGTGTGTAAATAAAAATAAAGACATGGCTTATGGATTTCATAGAAGATGAGGAAAAGAATGAAAGATCCAGTTGTGTCTCTATCATGTATCCCTATGCCTAGAAAGTAATAATTGGCAAGGATAACTTTGTTCAATGATACTTTGATTCAAAATGTAAAGGGTGTGTGTGTGTGTGTGTGTGTGTGTGTGTGTGTGTGTGTGTGTGTGTGTGTGTAAATAAAAACATGGCTCATGGATTGCATAGAAGATGGGGAAAAGAACGACAGATCCAGTTGTGTCTCTATCACACATCCCCATACTTTGTAAATACTATTTTGTTGGACTGAACTATAAACAACTGTTTTCTTGTTTCCATTTTCCCCTCAAGTGTAGGTATTGTTATGAGGAAAATAGGATTTTATGCATCAAGTATAAGTTAACAGCCAGGCTGTCAGGTCAAGCATGGCAGGTTAGAAGGAATTTGGAAGTCTCACTCCTGGGTCCTGCTCGCTCCAGATGATTTAAGGTTTTACAGGAACACAGGTCCACAGCAAATAAATCCACAAATAGATGAAGACAGGGAACGGAACCAGCCTGAAGATCCACCCTTCAGAGCTGAGATCAATGCTCAAACCTGAACTTCCTCACAGGATAGATGACTTCTTGTAAGAGACAAATCCACTTTCCTGAGCTCTTTACTGGAGACAGTTAAACAAGCATCTAACTGCTCTCAGCCATATCAGAATCTCTCAGGAAAGACTTCCTTCCTTCTCACTATTCCATGATTGGGACATTCCAGCCTTGACTGACAAGCCTGATTGTTAACTTATACTTAATGCATAAAATCCTAATTTTCCTCATAATAGTTTGACTTCAAATTTGATTATGGAAGAGAAGTGGGATTTCTTAAATTAGAAAAAGGATCTCTTACAAAGCTGAAAAAAGCTTACCTTGACAAGCTTAGTGCCTAGAAGCCCCATGAAATGGGTTTCCCAGGAAATTGTTGGAAGGTCTTGGACAGCTTTGAATCAGACTATGGCTTCTGTCCTGGCTGGAGAGTCAGTGGTCAAAACCTTTGATCATTCTTTGGGTTTCTTAAAAGATTCTTTCTATTGTTTCACTGATCTCTCTAACCCCAATGTAAAGTATCATGATACTCTTAGAAATTTGTCACAGACATCAAAATGAATCAGCACAATATATAAGCCTATTCAACATGCTTATATTGAAGGATCTGATGTTCAGAATCTCTGCCTTTTCTAGAAAATATCACCTTATAGTCAGCTTACACGATTAAAACATATTAAGCTACATTTCTTAATAGGTATATGAGAAAGCCAAGAGGTTCCCATATTATTGCACCAATCAATAAATTGAGGCACTGAGTATTTTTCCAAAAAGCCTAACCAATGAGTCGGTGACACTGTCATCACAGAACCCTTTAGTCAGCCTTTGCAAAAAGAAGATAATTTGAGGGCATAATTTCTCTTTGCTTCTTCTTTCTTCTTCAATGACTTTCTTCAAATGTTGGTAGAAGACAGTGCTGATGAGGTCAAAGATGTACATTCAATACCCAGTTGGGACAATTAGACACCTTTTAAACAAAGATACTGATTACAGAAGGGGCAGGTTATGAGAGTCACTTCCAGCTCTTGTAAGCTTAGACAGAAAATGACTTTATGAAAATGACATTAGATCAGTGAAGAATTAGTACTCCTATATGCTATGAGTATACATAGAACTTTCCTTCATTTTTTGTTTTAAATTGTTTATGCCTAAATCATGCAAAATTCCTAAAAAGATTAAACAGAGATAACTTCATTCAATGATTCTCTATTAATTAATGAGTGTATGTGTATGTGAGTGTGTAGAGGTGTCTATAAATATAAAGATGTGGCTCATGGGTTGCATAAAAGATAGGGAATAGAATGAATCAGTTTACATGATTAAAATACATTATGCTATATATACACACATATATATGTATATATATATATATTTTTTTTTTTTAAACCCTGTAGAAGAGTGGTAAGGGTAGGCAATGGGGGTTAAGTGACTTGCCCAGGGTCACACAGCTAGGAAGTGTCTGAGGCCAGATTTGAACCCAGGACCTCCCATCTCTAGGTCTAGTTCTCAATCCACTGAGCCACCCAGCTATCCCCCACTACACTTTTCACAGGTATATGAGAAAGGCAAAAAGTCCCAATATTACTGCACAAATTAATAAATTGAGACATGAGTATTTTCCCAAAAATCTAACCTATTAGATAGTGGTACTATCATCACAGAACCCAGAATTCAGCCTTGGCCTTTAATATTGTAATATTAAAAAGTCCTATTGTGCCTCCATCAGTAAAGTGATATCAAGCAACAGGGGAAATACCTGAATAATGTAGGTAAAAAAAATATGGCTAGATATTTGGATTAAATTTGTTTGATAAATTTTTGCTTTACTTCCCTTGAGTAGTAGACACAGGATCAAGGAGGTTCCTTACACAGTATTGGCTCCAAGGCAGAAGAGTGGTAAGGGTAGGCAATGGGGGTCAAGTGACTTGCCCAGGATCACACAACTGGGAAGTGTCTGAGGTCAGATTTGAACCTAGGGCCTCTCATCTCTAGGCCTGACTCTCAATCCACTGAGCCACCCAGCTAAATGAGGGTATATTTTAAAGGGAAGCTATCAGTTTCTCTCCTTGTAAGATTACTTCTTTCCTTTGAAAAAAATTAATGGTATATTTGGAGTATAGTTGACATGAAATATTTCAACTGCAGGGTTGGTTTCTTAGTTATATTTCTTTTTAATGAAATGAAAAAAGATCATAGAATCAGAATTTTGGGGATACAAGAGGTGTTTAAGGTCATCTAACTTAACCCAATCATAAAAAAGGATGTGATAAAGAAACTGAAACTCTCAGAAGTCAAATAATTTGCTTAAGATCACGCGATGAATAAGCAGCAAAAAGTCAAGACTGGAACTTGGATCTTAGTTCAGTTTCTCTCTCTCCCTCCCAAACTCTAAGCCCGGTACCTCATATTCTCATCTGCTTTTCCCTTTTTCTGATACAACATTCACAAGGATTCTTTTTTTCACCCAATTTTCTACACTAGTGGTTCCTGATCATTTCATAAAGATGTCTAAAAATCACTGGTCTCCATTCTTGAAATCTCATGTAATACAAAAAGCCTTGAATGCTACCACAAAAATACAACTTTTACCATGCCCCTTTCTAGGCTCCAACTTAGCTTATTCTATCAACAAAAAATGTTCAAACATTCAAAGAAAACATTTACTGTTTACTTGGATAAGCTCCAATATGTTTTTTTTTAATTTTATTTTAATGTGGTTTTAAGAGAAAAGCAGGAAATTGATTCTGAAGAAGCAGGAGGGAAATCCATTCCTTGATTATAACAAAATCTCTTGGGAGTTTCATTTGATACCATAATTGTCTTTCAAAGAATAAACTACATAGTAGTAAAATGAAAGCTAGCAAATTTTAAGGATGTAGGGTAAGAATTAATAGTAAAATATAGTGAGTTTACCAAACAGTTAATTGCCACAGGATTTATTTCCCCAGATGCCCTAAAACAAAATATTATATGGTCTAGTTACAGTAGAAATGATAAACCCCTTAAGCATCCCAGAAAGCATGGCATGTGTTTGAAATTTCTCAAACTCTAGTAAATCTTTTCTGTTCTGGGGCTCCTCCTTTTTTAAAGTGGCTCCCTCACCCCCCACCCCCAGTCCTGTCTACAGCATTTCAAGTCAGACTCTGATTTCACATATGAAACTGTTCACTTCTACTTATTTTGCATAAATATTTACCACTCTGGTGATATGTGACTATCTGGAAAAGGCTAAGACTACCATTGCAGCTATTCCAATATTAATATTGCCCTGGGGCCTTAGATCTAACCTTTTTAAAGAAATTCATTTGCTCATTCATTCATTATTTATCCACATTTATCATCTTTAAGTTGGAAACTTTGGGCCTTTATTTCATGGCATCTGGTCATGGTTATAGCTTTGCTCGTTCATTAAAATTCACATAAGTGCTTGTTTCATGAATTATTTGTCAGCAGTTGGCAGAATTAGGGATTGATGGGATCAGCACTTAGATTACATGAAAATGGGGCATTTGGGCTTTCTTAGAAGTACACAACTCTGACTGAACCATGGAAACATACACCATTTCCTAATCTCAAATTTCCCAACCCCTTTTCTTTAAACTTCACCAGTATGATCTTCCTTTGTCTTTTTTTTCCCCTGACATTCTCTGGAACACTATGAATCATTCATAGTAAGCACACAGGCAATGCTCAATGTGCATGCACACGCACACACACAAACACACAGCATTGAACTAAAAACTAAGGTAGGGATGTTAACTAACTATTGTAAAGGAAGTTGCCCTATCAATTAAATCAGCTAGTTTAAATGCAATCATCCAGAAGTAGTAACACCAAATACTGAATCCTATTCTTGGAAAGAAGTTCATTAGATCTATTGCTCAGACATGGCCAAGAGCAACCAAGAACAGAACAAGTAAAGCTCAAACCCACGATATGAGGAAATTATTTCTGTTGTCAGCCTTGCCAGATGATCTGTGATTTCATGGACAAGTGAGCTGCAACCTCCATATCAAAGATATTTCCTCTGCTTTCTCTCTCTTTCCAAATGAAAGTGTTTCCACAGGAAATTCTAAGAAACGCTAGCAATCATTTATTGTGTGCTTTCAATTTTATCATTTTATAGACTATCAATCATTATTTTTTAAAAAGCAACCATGTAATGTGTGACTTCTAGAGCCTGAGAATGTATGTAAGTAGGGTCAAAACAATGACAACATCCCAGCTCACAGATCCTAAAGCAGGTACCTAAGAAGAAAGGAATGATTTTAGGGATCGGAAATACTGTTTCAGAAGAAGAGGAATTTCTCCAGATCGAAAAGGTAGACAATCACAACCTCTAATAACAAATAATAAATGGCACAATCCCCACCATGAATGTCACTTAAAAAAAAATTCAAATACAATCTATAGCGATGTGACAGATATACTGAATTTTTACTTACTCTTCCAAAAAAGACAAGTGAAACTTTCTCCTTCCTCCTTTTTTATACACTAAAAGCTTAGGTTTTCATTACCCAGCCCCAAAGGCACCAAAACAAGGGCGAATCCAACGAAACAAACAGACTAAACACAAGAAGCAGACACACCTGTACTTCTCTTCAGGAAGAGCCACAATTCTGCAATATCTCGGTACATCAGGGAGATGAGACTTAAAGTCATATTGTCACAACTCAATTTGCTCGAGGATTTCGGCAGCCAGTGACCTATTTATCTGTGAGCCTGTCTTCGGCACACAAAGAGAGAGCAAAACTCCATCTTTCAGTCAAAGCCAAGCCACGGGGCATACAATACCTTTCTTCGAATTACATACAAAATCAAGTGTGCCTTCCAACAGGACGGAGCTCCCCCCGACAGGGTCAGCGGCTTGCAGATGAAGAGCTAATTTCTGCCCTGGGGCGTGAAGAACCCGTCGATATTCAGCTTCAGCTCATTTATCTGGTGGAGGGACATGTTAACTGTTGAAATCCTATCAGAATGAGAGCTCCATTCGACAGGCAGCGCCAGGTCCCTTGCTGTTGTATGTCAAAAGCCTCCCTGCAGGAGCCCTACGTTTAGCAAATGGTAACCTCTCAAGTAAAGCCATATTTCCTCGCTGCCCCCGTTCGGGAAACACAGTAAAATAGGCTGCTTTCTTCCCCAAAGATCACTGACTCAACATTTTCTCCATCGTTTGCACAAGGCTGAGGCAGAGAAGAAAGGGGCAGCAGGTTAAGGAGCGCAATCCCGACAGCACTTGTAGAGCCAGGAGGCAGCTTTCCATTTGCTTACATGTAGCATTACTCATCTCTACACCGGAAAATATTGCTTCATCCATACTCTTTAGGTGACTGTTTAATTCTCAGGAGAATTGTCCGCAGGGTAGCACGGATTGGTGCTTTCACCACTGAGGGGAAGAGAAATCAAATAGAATGTGTGTGAATTTTGTAGAGAGCAACACCTTGGTGGGGCTGGACATCAGCTTAAGAATAGGACTGGGCTTCAAAATGACCCTTAGCTGGTAGGGAAATGGACATGAGCAGGAGAGACACTGCGGTACTGGGGAACAGAGTCTAGAAAGATCTGGTTTTAAACTTTGCTTCCCATGATTTAGCTTGTCTGGGTCTTCTCATCTATGCAAAAAGGATACCTCAGAAAAAAAATCTACTTTACACCATTTTTATGGAAAACAAATGAAAATGTAAAGTTTGGTGCTTTGTAAATTGGAAAATGGTACAAAAAAGTTAGTGTTGACATGACTATGGTAAAAGTGGACGTAATAATAATTACCTAACCATTTTTGTTAACCAGAAATTAAAGGGGTGATGTAACAGGTCTTTTTAGGCTATGGAATGCCTCCTGGGGCCATGGCTGGGACCAATGATGATAGATCCCAAAGGAACAGTCTCCCAGTTTCTCCCTTTTAGAATCCTAAATTTTCCTTCTGATGATTTAGCCCTTCTGGGTCTTCTCATCTCTGCAGTAAGGTCAACTAAAAAAAAAAATCTACTTTACATGATTGTTATGGAAAGCAAGTGAAAATGTAAAGTACCATGCTTTGTAAATCATAGAATGCTATAGAAAAGTCAGTGTTGATATGACATGGTTAAAGTAAACATAAAAAAAAATTATCTGACCATTTTTGTTAACCAGAAATAGTAAGAGGAAATGGTGCAGCAATGTAACAGATCCCCTTAGGTTATGGCAGTGGTTCCCAAACTTTTTTGGCCTACCGCCCCCTTTCCAGAAAAAATATTACTTAGCCCCCTGGAAATTAATTTTTAAAAAATTTTAATAGCAATTAATAGGAAAGATAAATGCATCTGTGGCCATCATCGCTCCCCTGGATCGCTGCAGCACCCACCAGGGGATGCTAGTGCCCACTTTGGGAATCACTGGGCTATGGAATACCTCCTGGGGCCACAGCTGGGACCAATGATGATAGATCCCTAAGGGAGGGTCTCCTTGCCTCTCCCTTTTAGAATCCTTAGTTTCCTTCAAGATCCACCCAGCTGTTAACATTCTCTCTCCTCAAATTAACTTGTATTTACTTTTATGTATGCATACTGTTTGCTGCAAGGAGGACTAGGGAGGGATAGTTTAATTTTTGTCTTTGTATGCCTAGGACATGGTCCAGTGCCTTGCACGTAGCAGTCAGATAATAATTGTTGAGTTAAGTTGAAGGAGCCTGACTTAAGGGCAATAGGAATGGGTGTGGTAGATAAGAACCAATGTAATCACAAGATAAGATTGAAGAGGTGAGAATTTCTGGCAAAATCCCATGTCTTAACATCCAAAAAAATTCTTGCTGGTGAAATAGGCCTGGACTCAAGTCTGTAACTGGTATTGAAATGAGGACCAGTAGAACTTAGAGGACTATGAATAAGAGGTGGGAAGTTGATAGAGAAAGAAAGAAGAGCTTCTGACTGGAACATCATGAACTCAAGGATCCTCTTACTATGGATTTTTCCAGGTCCAGTATAGCCAGGAAGAAGGAAAAGAACCATAATTACTTCTTATTTTCATCTATAACTCTGAACTGATTGGTGAGACTGAGCTTGACAAGTCTAGTGGAATACAGAAACAGTGGATATAAAGTTATAAAAGTTCTGGAAGCCCCCCCAAAAGAGGCATAACCTCCCTTGAATCTTCTCTATGTGCCATAGCTTTCTCCTGGTTCAAACTATCTGACCTTCTAACATCTTTAAGGACCAAGTGTCATGTGCCTGAATGAGATGACTGTACCAGATCTCAATCTGTACTATAAAGTCGTAATCATCAAAACAATCTGGTATTGGCTAAGAAACATAATTATGGAACAATGGAACAAATTATATGCCCAATAAATGGGGGTAAATGACCATAGTAACCTAGTGTCTGATAATCCCAAAGATCCCAGCTTTGGGGATAAGAACTCACTATTTGACAAAAACTGCTGGGAAAACTGGAAAACAGTATGGCAGAAACTAGGTAGAGACTAAGCTCTCACACCCTTTACTAATATAAGGTCAAAATGGATAACATGATTTAGATACAAAGGGTGATACTACAAGTAAATTAGGAAAACATAGAATAGTTTACCTGTCGGAACTATGGAGAAAGACAGAATTATAACCAAAGAAGAAACAGAGGACATTCTAAATTATAAAATTAATAATGTCGATTATATCAAATTTAAAAAGTTTTGTGCAAACAAACCCAATGTAACCAAGATTAGAAGGGAAACATCAAGCTGCGGGGGGAAAATTTACAGCAAATTTCTCTGATAAAGGTCTCATTTCTCAAATAAAAAACTGTCAGATTTATAAGAATACAAGTCATTCCCCAAATGACAAATGGTCAAAGAATATAAACAAGCATTTTTCAGATGAGGAAAGCAGACCTATCAATAAGCATATGAAAAAATGTTCTAAATCACTCTTTTTTTTTAAACCCTTAACTTCTGTGTATTCGCTCCTAGGTGGAAGAGTGGGAAGGGTGGGCAATGGGGGTCAAGTGACTTGCCCAGGGTCACACAGCTGGGAAATGTCTGAGGACAGATTTGAACCTAGGACCTCCTGTCTCTAGGCCTGACTCTCACTCCACTGAGCTACCCAGCTGCCCCTCTAAATCACTCTTGATTAGAGAAATGTAAATTAAAACAATTCTGGGCAGCTGGGTAGCTCAGTGGAGTGAGAGTCAGGCCTAGAGACAGGAGGTCCTAGGTTCAAACCCGGCCTCAGCCACTTCCTAGCTGTGTGACCCTGGGCAAGTCACTTGACCCCCATTGCCCACCCTTACCAATCTTCCACCTATGAGACAATACACCGAAGTACAAGGGTTTAAAAAAAAAAAAACAATTCTGAGGCACCACTTCACACCTAACAGATCAGCCAATATGAGAGTAAAGTAATAAATGTTAGAGGAGATGTGACAAAATTGGGACAATAAAACATTGTTGGAATTGCAAACTGATCCAATTATTCTGGAGGGCAATTTGGACCTTTGGACAAAGGTCCATAAAACTGTATACCCTTTGATCTTGTAGTACCACCACTAAGTCTGTATACCAAAAACATTTTTTAAAAAGGGATGGAGGAGGGAGAGGACCTACTTACACAAAATATTCATAGCAGCTCTTTTTGTGGTAGCAAAAAATTGAATATTGAGATGATGTCTATCAGTTGGGGAATGGCTGAACAAATTGTGGTATATGGTGGTATGGAATACTATTGAACTATAAGGAATGATGAGTAGGATGATTTCAGAAAAAGCTAGAAAGGCCTACATGAACTGATGCAGAGTGAAATAAACAGAATCAGGAGGGCACTGTAATAGCAATATTGTACTATGATCAGTTGTGAAAGACTTAGCTACTCTCATCAATAAAATGATCCAGGACAATTCTGAAGGACTTAGGACAAAGAATGCTATCAGCCTCCAAAGAAAGAACTGTCCAGAGTCAGAATGTAGATAAGAGCATATACAATTCTTCACTTGAATTTATTTGCATTTTTATTTTGTAGTTTTGGTTTATATGATTATTCTCTTACAACAAAGACCATTATGGAAGTGTGTTTTGCATGATAATACATGTATAACCCAGATCAAATTATTTACCATCTTGGGGAGCTTGGGAGGGAAGAGAAGAAGGGAGACAATTTGGATCTTAAACATTTGGAAAATATGTGTTGATGATTGTTATTAAATGTAATTGGGAAAACAAAATATCTTTTAAAAATAATAAAAATTCTGTATTGAAACCATACCATGGGAGATTAGGATTAGCCTGAAGAAAGGACCCGAGGACATGATAGCTGTATTCAGATTTTTAAAAATATATCACTCAGAAAAGGAATCAGACTTGTTGTGGTTGACCCCAGCAAGATCAGTAGGTGAGAATTACTGAGAAACAGATTTAGGCTGGATGGAATGATAAAATTTCAAAATATTAGGGTTATCCAAAGAGGAAAAAGTCCTGCCTCAAGAGGTAGTCCCAAAGAAAGTTGGTTGACTTTTTATTTGGGACACTGTAAAAGGGACTCTTTTATAGGGAAAGGATTAGCTACATTTAATTCAATTCAATAAACACTAAGTGTCTTCTATGCAGTGACAAAATAATCCTGTTCTCACAGAACTTATGTCCTTCTGATTTATAGATCATTCAAGTCCCATTCAATTCTGTGATCTTAAGACATGATTTTCCTTAAGGAAGTTAATCCATTCAACAAATAGTATGATATTTATAGTCACAGGCTAGCAATGACTACAGATTGGAACATTTCATTTCCTTGTTTGCAAAATAAATTTGATAGAAAAAAAAACTTCACAATGTACACAAGACGCCCATATCATCTTGACAGTGTTCCTCTTAGGAGGAATTCTTTGCTTTTTAATCTCTTTATATAGTCAGAATTTAATATCATCATAATTACAAGGTCTTTTTTTGTTCTTTTGGGTACTTTGTTGTTTTTTTTTTTTAATTAAGTTAATGTTACTATCCTGTTCAAAATACCATAATGATTTCTAAAAGGAAATTATATTAGAGATGTCTATTTCTGCAATAAAATTATGCTGAGACATATTTCACAGTCTCTAGCATTCTCACGATTTAGAGGAAGAAAAAACGAGCAGCATTTATTATCATGAATGCGTCTATGCATTGTAGGTACAGTCACAAGAACAGAAAACTGCCTGGATGACTGATTCAGTCACCTATATAATGCTCAAGGGACATCGTTTTGTCAATGATGCTTCACACTGAATTTGAATTCCTTCTTGCATCATTAATCAAGGCAGCCCGGAGAGTTGGGTCGTAGTGCACTCAGCATGGAGTCTTGCTTAAAATCAATACTGGCAGAACATAGAATTGGCAGCTCTCCTTGCTCTGCCTCCTCCCCCATACTGACTTCACCAATAATTTCATCAGGTATTGAAGTACCTGAATCTTGGTACTGATGAGCTTTGGATAGCCAAAGGAATGGAAGAGCAGGTAAAGGGTAGATCTACAGTAGACATGCTAGCAAAGGTCCTTGGTTAATTTGATCACATCAGTCCAGAAGTCCTGCCTATGTTCCTTTTCTCTTTTCCAGATTTGGCAAACCTTGAAAACTATATTAGTCACATTCAAGTGGGGCTCAAAGCTATAAAATAGATATGAGAATCATAGGGGTTTAGACCTAAAGATTACATAGTCGAATTCTCTCATTTTACCAGTTAGGAAATGGAGCTTTGGAGAAGTTATCATTTTCTTCCTGCATTTATTTAAATCGTTCTATGAATAAGGGCAGCTAGGATGGTCCACTGAGTTAGTCCATCAAGAATTTATATCATGAACAGTTACAGAAGACAGGAATGAGGTGGTGCGGTGGATAGAATGCTGGAGTCAGGAAGACTTGAGTTTCAACCTGGTCTCAGACACTTAATTAACAATTAATCACCCTGTGACCCACTTAACCTGGTTTGCCTCAGTTTCCTCATCTGCAAAATGATCTGGAAAAGGGAAATGAAAACTTCTTCAGTACCTTTGCTAAGACAACCACAAATGGGGTCATGAAGAGTCAGAAAATGGAAACAACTAAAAAGGAATATAAACAAGGGCATACTATTATTAACTGCCAGAATGAGGAAAAGAAACTGTTATTTCTTATTTCTTAGTCTAATGCTCTCAAATGACCAAGTCCTCACCAGGAATGGACAGCCTCATTTATAATTTCTTTAACTATCTTCTCTTTCATTCAAAATGAATTAGTTAGTTTGTAACATTAAAGTACCCAGTTAGCTTCCTCCCTTCCCTTCTCCCATCATAGAGAAGGTATCATTTGACAAAACTGTCTTATTTATTTCTATTTATCAAGTCTTTCTCTGGAGGTGGGCTTACACAAGTCATTTTTCAAACAATATTTCTGTTGCTATATATAATGTTCTCTTGGCTCTGCTCATTTCACTCTTCACAATTTCATATAGGCCTTTCCATGTTTTTTTTCCAAAATTAACCTGCTTGTTGTTTCTTACAACGTGGTAGTATTCCATCATAATCATATGCCACAACTTGTTTAGCCAAATTAGAAGAACAGGGAACATATTCCCTTTTTTTCTGCAGATGGCAATGACAGAGACATTTTCCTACTCTTGATGTGTCATTCCAATTTCAATTCGAAATGTTTACTGAACTGACTACCTACTGAGAATAAGTACTGAGGGAAAGAACAAGCCTTCTGGGATACTGTGATATACTAGAAGAAAAGGCAAATACATAAATACAGAGAAGGCAGAATGAGAAATGCCTTAAAAGAAATATAGGCAAAGTTCTGTGGGAATTTGGAAGAAGGGAAGTTACTTCTGGCTGATGGCATACAAGGAGAGAATCATAAAACATTTCAAAGGCCAAGGCATTTGAGCTGGGGTTAAGGAAGAAGTGCTTTTTCAAAAGGAAATATCATAGGAGGGAGTGGGAATACATTCTAGATGGATAAAACAATATGAACAAAGATACTGGGCTTGGATTGGATATTCCATCCCTTGAGTACTGCAAAGGGATTGATCTGATTGGTACCAGTCAATCTTAATCTGTTGTTGAGGAGGATTTAAGATTTCACAGGTAATGTAAGGTAAGAATAAAGGCTTCTTTAAGTAATTTAGATTCCAACAGTTTGAAGACTTGAAAGATTAATTATTCTTTACCAGAGTTGGGAAAAAGTATAAACAAATATGTCCCTGACATTTATGCAGAATAGAAACTGTGGGAAGTGGCCTTCTCTTGGCTCAAGGGAAAAACAGATTCTTAAGCAAAAACTATGTTTGCTTTTGGTCTTCTGAATGTGAGTTCTAGCTCCATTCACCAGGTGACAACCCATCAGTGATGTGGGCAGCATGTGGTTTCTTAAGTGATTAATTGCTTTATTATGATTCACAAATATAGTGTACATATGGCATGGGAATGTTACTCCACCTTTGTCTAAATCAATAAGTTTCGATAATGGTTTTTCATGCTGTAGGTATCTGAACAACAGAAATTGAATGGAAACCAACTACCCATGAAGCAAAGGGACTTCCAGACAGATCTAAGTGCCTTAAACCACTTCTATTCCCTGGTGGTACATTCTGAACCAGAAACCAAAAGCACCACATCCCATTTCCAATCCCTTAGAGACAATCATTTGTCATTCTGCACGTTGAAGGAAGTCATGTTATCTCTAGAGTATGCTTTAAGAGCATGCAAAGATGGTGTCCTGACTAAAATCAGGAAGGGAGGTGAAGAAGGGAAATAAAACACATAATTTCAGGCTGTGATAACTATCTAGCCTTTAGAACTGGCAGGTCAAGAACTTGTAAGCCTCTTACTTTCCTAGGAGTGAGTTCTCTCAGAACTACAGAAGATAATGCTTCAGGGCAGAATTAAGACCAAGGTAGGAATAGGAGGGAGTAATATTTCAAAGGGTGCGATGAGGCACAAGGAGGGTATATGTTTTGACTTCTGCTTTCTATTGAACAAAATACAATTTGTTTTCATCTGTGTTAAATTAGTTTTACACTGAAGGATTGAGTTAATTATTTCTAATGCCTTTTTATACCATTGACTTTTTTGAGCTGTCTCTTAAAAGTCTACTCTTGAACTGAGTACTTAGAAACTTTTGTACGTTTTGAATAAATTGGACAAGTTTTGGTGGGTTATTGTTCTTATCAACTGAGGAAAGATCTGATCTGAATATTTAGAAGGTAAGCACATGTAGAGAATATATCTTTCTGCCTTTGTTTTCTAAAATTTAATTTTGAAATGCTTTAAAAACAATTTAGTAATGGCATTATTGACAGAATATTTGGACATAGTCATTATTTAAGAAAAAGAAACCAAAAATATTTTTTAATTATTTTAAAATTTTATTTTAAAAATTAACTCTTTATGGCATCCTAATACAACTCTTAAGTTATAATCAAAAAGCAATCCAAGAACAAAAAGCTATAATTCGAGTTATAATTAAAATCATGTTGTTGATCATAACAAACAAAATTTACCATTTTAAAAGATAAGTGAAAAGTGATAAGTTTCAAGCCTTGCTTAGGGTACCAAAATGCCTCTTTCTGACTCTTCCATTTTGAAAACATGGCAGAATGCTTTTGCAAGTTAAATGATTTGTATGACTGAGAGACTAGAATCCTTATTATTCCTTTCTCAGATGTTTTTAGCTATTGTTAGTTTGCTGAAAACAAACTGTAGAAAAATCTATTGTGTAAACCTTTTAAAATATTCCTAAGATAGATTGCCACCTTCTGAATATATGTGCTAAACAACTTTATATATATATATGTATATATATTAAAGATAGCTATACATATAGCTATATGTGTTTGTATGTATCTATATCTATAAATAACTTCTAAAGACAGCTTTATACCTATATATTATATTTATATATAAATTTTATAAAATATTTATGTTTATAAATATTATACATATACATATAAATAATTTTATATACTAAAGATAGCTAGACTCGGGAGATTTCTCTGTCTTTTCTCACCCTAAAATTTGATGATACAAATGAGAACTACTGCTTTAAAATGGATGGATACTGGAAAAGAACAGCATTAGAGAATGACTAGGAGAGAATGAAATCTCCCCCAACTCAACCATAAACTCAAGGAGAACAGAACCTAGGTTTCTCCTTAAGATAAATTTTTATCTGTTAAGGAAACTTCGAAGCAACTTAGCCCAGTGCTTTCATTTTACATGCAATGGGTTGGTGTATATAGATGAGAGATGGTATAATAGATTTAAACTCAGAGTTAAGAATCTGGTCTCGCTTATTCTCTGAGTGACATAAGGCTAATCATTGAACCTGAGCCTAAGTTCTTATTAGAGCACAGGTTGAAAGTGGAGAAAAAGGCAGTCACCTGGTCACTAGTGAATACAAGAGCCAATGTTTAGTAGGCTTGGCTGACATGACAGACAAAAAAAGGCAAAATAGCAGTTCTGGATTCTTGTCTTGCTATAGCTTCTGCTGCCACCACCCCAGGCTCCTTCTTAAGGTCATTTATGAAATGTATTTTATAGTACTTTTGCCACCGTAGTTCTCTGAGGCAGGTTGTTGCATATGTCTTATTGCTCTTTTACAGATGAGAAAACAACAGACTTAGACTTCAATTTCCTCTTGGTGATCTTCTCATTTACATTATTATAGACAGTTAATTCTGCTTATTTTGATCTCCATTAGTTCATGTTTCTCCTTTCCATGTTTCTCTGAAGAATTCTGGGAGAAATGGGAAATCTATTTGAACTAAAACAGAACAAAACAGAGCAGAGAGAATCACATATAAAATGATTCGGTTTTTTACCCAGAGAGACGCTGTGTAACAGCTCCGTTAACATTTGTGTTATTTGTCTCTTGTGGAAGGATCTAAATAGTTGGCTCCTAGTTTCATACAAATATTTGAATAGCAACTTTCACAGTTTCCAATGATGTAATATGTTTTATTGTTCCCATCTTAGGAGGGGTACCATTTTAACACTTATGACTTATGGCCATATAATAAAGTAGTGCTTTGCTTGCCTTTAGCAAATACTGGTCAGGGTGGCAACAAGAAAAGGCAATAAGGGATGATTCTGAGGAAGAATAGGTAGAGGATATCTCATGGTAAGATCTCTAACATCAACATCCATCTCTATAAAGAACTAATTAACATCCAGTTCCTTCCTTCCTTCCTTCCTTCTTTCTCTTTTACTTCCATCCATCCATCTGTCCATCCATCCATCCAACCATCCTCCCTTCCTTCTTCCCTCCCTGCCTTCCTTTCTTCCTTCCTTCCCTTCTGTCTTAGAATCAATTCTAAGTACCAGTTCCAAGGTAGAAGAGCAGTAAAAGTCAAGTGATTTAACTAGAATCACAAAGCTTAGGAGTATCAGGTCAAATTTGAACCCAGGACCTTCCATCTCCAGGTCTGGCTCTATCCACTAAGCCTCTAGCTACCCCTATCCAATCCATAATTTCTTCTTCAAAACACAACACCCTTATCTTCTGTCTTAAGATTAATGCTAAGTATCAGTTCCAAGGTAGATGAGTGTTAAGGGCTAGGCAATTGAGGTTAAGTGACTTGCCCAAGGTCACAGAGCTAGAAAGTGTCTGGGGTCAAATTTGAAATCAGGACCATTCATCTCCAGGTCTACCTCTCTATTCACTGAGCCACCTAGCTGCTCTCACCTTTTTTCTTTTCCAATTTTTTCTTTTTCTTTTTTCCAAATTAATTTCTTAAGCAGGTACAAAGAACATCCAATCAGGATAAAATACTTTTCAGCACATCCAAATGTGCTCATCACTGCTGTACCTCTCCCTTGCCCAATCTTCCTCTGCCTCCCCCAGACAGAGAGTGCATATTCCATGGCTGCTTCACTGCAGCACATTATAAAAATAAATTTGCGTCATATGCCATGTCTCTTTAGATGAGCAAAGGCTCCAGTTCAGCATCTAAGCAAAGTCACCCTTTAAAACCAATCAACAAACATTTACTAAGTTTCTATATGACTAGGTACATATGTCTATGGATAGCTTCAGTGCTAGGTCTAGAGTTAGGAAAAGTCTTAAGTTCAAATCTAGCCTCAGACATGTACCTTCTGAGTGACCCTGGGCAAGTCATTTAACCCTGTTTGCCTTAGTTTCCTCATCTGTAAAATGAACTGGGGAAGGAAATGGCTAACCACTCCAGTATCTTTGCCAATAAAACCCAAATGGGGTCATGAGGAGTGGAACATGCCTGAAAAACACTAAACAACAATAAATATGGCGGGCACTATGCTGGTGATGGAGATACAAAGTCAGATGGGAAACTATCCTTGCCCTGAAAAAACTTAAATTCTATCATGGGGCATGTTGTATAAGTGTGTAGGCACACACACACACACACACATATATACACACACATACACATACACAGAGATACATATATGTAGAGAAACACATATATGTAGTCTATATTTACTGCTATACATGTATGATACCTACTTAGACACATCCCCTGATGTGTGTCAGTGGGATCTCCACATCTGTTATCTAATTGGCATAATTGGGAATTCCCAGTGAACTCCAGATAAGTAGATTTAGTGAGTTATCTGGAGCCTTCAGAGACAAAGAGACTTGTCTAGATTTATACAGTTAGTATGTATTAAAAGGCAAGACAAGAACACAGATCTTTCTTAGCCCAAGGCTAGTTCTTTATATTCTGCCTCTAATACACCAAAGGTATGTATAATATGTAAATATATGATGTATATATAAAATGCAAATACAAATTAATTATGATAGGGGAGGAACTAGCTAGGCTGGTATGCTTCATATCGAAGATGGCATTTCATCTGAGCTTTGAAGGAAGCTGGGAAATCTAGGAGGCAAATGTGAGGTAAATGTACATCCCAGGCAAGAAGAACAACCTATGCAAAGTCAAGGAGAGTGGAGATTCGGTATTGTATGTGAGAAAGAGCAAGAAAACCCATTTCTCTTGTTCTTCCTTTCTATCCACTGAACCACTGAGCTAAAATGGCGGCCATGTAATCAGAAAATCAATAATAGCTTACTCAATGCTTGAAGTGTGACTTTTAGAATTATGAGATGTAACCGTGTGGTTTGTAGTAAGAATTTAGTCCCAGACAAGAGTCTGTGTATGTAAGCAGCTTAAGAATGTAACACCAAAGAAAGAACTGTGGGAGCAGAAACACAGAAGAAAAACCACTGCTTGATCACATGGTTCGATGGGAATATGATTGGGGATGTAGACTGTAAGTGATCCCCCGAATGCAAATATTAATAATAATATGTAAAATACAATGGAATTGCTCTTTGGCTGAGGGAAGGAGGTGGGAGGAGGGGAGAGAAAGAACATGAATCATGTAACCATGGAAAAATATTCTAAATTAATCAATTAAATAACTTTAAAAAAGAATGTAGTACCAGAATACTACCTGAGTTATAATCTTAATTGTGTGCATTATCATATTAATCATAAAATAGTTACTATGTTAATCCGAGGTGTGAATCTATTTTATAATGTACTTTATATCAAAATAATTCATATATGAGGCCACAGAAACCCTCAGAGGACTTGGGGGATTAAATAGGATACTGGGGGCCCTAAGGACTAGCACTGACTCTTAGTGGGTTTGTAGGGTTTATACAGGAGACCAGGAGGCCTTGGGGGGAGAGCTCAGGACCTTGGAGGGCTCATGGGGGTTAGGGACAGATATGAAACTATAAAGGAATGTGTATTTTACAACTTAGCGTCTCAGGTTTTGGACTGGGTGAGAAATCTGAAGACTTCTGGCCCTGTGATTTTTCTGCTCACCATAAAGCCAGATCTTTGACCAAAAAGGTCTCCGAGCCCCTTATTCTGACAGACAGATGTGAGATATATTGTTTAAATCAGCCTAAAGAAGTCCCAGATGATGTTCATGGAAAATTAAGCATTGAGTGGATGGCAAAGCTTCTTTCTGAAATACAATTACCTTCTCAATTTGTTTTCACATGTGTGGAGAAGGTTTGATTTGTTGTAGTTTTTTAGAATAAAATGGCAGTAAAGAGTCACCAAAAATGACAGTCTATTGATTTACTTCATTGGTGCTCAAGCTATAAGCATCCTGACTTACACTGAATTACAAGGAGACTGATTAGCACATAGGACAGTGAAGTCCTAAAACGATTTATCAACTATACTGATGTAATGTAGGCTAGACCCAGCTTTAGATTAAATCCAACAAATGCTAGAACCAAGTAAGGGCAGTTGGGATTTCTGAAAGCAGTTCACTTTAGAAGTGGCCTATGTGGCAAAGACAGTGGAGAATTATCACCAGAAGTCATACCCTCCAGTCATACCCTCCCTTCTTCACGTACTCTCTCCACTCCCATCCCCACCATTTTAAGGACACCCAGAAGATAGAAACAACTTGCACTTTCCAAAAACCATCCCCCCATGACTCCACACAAAGCCATCTAGAAGAAAGCCAGCAGACAAAGAAGGCAGAGAAAGTACTGAATTACACACGGTACAGAGGCTCCTCCTTTCCCCACTTCCCCACCACAAAGACTAAAATAATCAACAGCTGCTTTTTGTAGTAGCAAAAAATTAATAACTAAGTGGGCATCCATAATGGCAAGGGAATGTGAGAAAAATGGAAGGAGCAGACATAGAATGAAATAAGCAGAACAAAGAGAAAAATATACTGAATAACTATCATAATGTAAATAAAACCACCCTGAAAGGCAGCTGGACTCTCATTAATTGCAATGATTGATCTTGATCCAGGAGAACAGGTGATAAGTATAAATTTCCCTCTTCTCTATAGAGAGGTAGGGGAATGGAGAGATTTTTAGTATTGAGTGTTGCATGTTCTAATATATGTTGATTACTTTTGCTAAACTGCTTTTTTTTTGTTACAAGGAAGGTTCCAGTGGTAGGAGAATTATCATAAAATGACAAAATGACTGCTCACTTTTAGTATTTATACTATCCTAAAACAAAAGGGATCACTAAAACTAGAAGGGAAAAAAAGTCAACCAACAGCTGGCAAGCTCAGTAAGCAATGATCTTGTTTGGAGCCATATGTAGTCTCCCAACTCTAATAAACATTTATTAAGTGCTAAACCCTATGCTAGGCACTCAAGGGAGTTAAAAAACCAAGGGACCATATTTCATGATTTCACAAAGCTCACATATATACAAATGATGATTACATTTGCAAGAGAAGTGAAAACTATATATAATGAAAGATGCTCTAGTGGTATGAGGAAAGATCATTATTGTTTGGGAGTTTTAAAGCTGGGTTACACTGGGAAGATGAAATCCTCCCTTTTCTTTTAGATCAAACTGAAATATCAACAAATGTTGAAAGGAGATAGCTTTTCTCTTCATGAGACTCAATGAGTTTCCTTTGGAAAACCAAGGAGTCATTTCATTTCTGTGTATTCTTGGGAGAAGTGGAATATTGGAAGTGAAAATAATAGCCTGAACTACAGTCAAGACTCACTAAAATGCCACCAATCAGATAATGAAGTAAAGCCACCATTGATGAAAGCTGGTCAAGTTGGCTCTGGTCAGATATTAGCTCAGAAATATCTCATTATTATTATTACACATTATAGGTGACTTCATGACATTCTCTAGATTTTGTTGTTTCCATGTTATATTTTGGTTCTATAAATTTTGTTAAAGAAAAGCTTGCCATTTGATATCTTTCTTCTCCATTCATCCTCATGTTGAATGAAGAGTTCAGACATTTAAATATCACAGTAGTGTTTAATAGTACAACCAAGGCATGGAACATTAGCCACAGCAGACAGAAGAAATGCTGCAGTCTAGCACAATCTAAAGCATTGTAGGGTTGATCAGTTATTCCATACATAGCATGCCAGTAGAGAAGAATCAAATGTGTCTGGGGGAAGGGAACCTTAATTGAAACTAAATCAACATTCCAACCATGAGGCTGGTATACAGTTGTAAACAGCATCAGTGCCTGAAGGAAATAGCAGCAGTGTTATCTGAAAGATAGACCGAATAGTGTCGTTTTCCTGGCTGCCCAACACACACCAGTCTTTGCAGCCACACTTGTGTTCAGGAACCAACAGTACAAGCAATGTTGTATTCAAGCATAGCACATTTTGATGAATAAAACTCTATTTGTTTCAAATAAATGAAGAAGCCATATTTGTTAGACATCATTTGTTCTCTTCCTTGTTGAAGGTTCATCATTACAAGCAGTCATTTAGACCAACAGTTAAAAGAATTATGAATGAGAGAGGGAGTTTCTATTTTTTTTGGTCTACCCAAATGGTTCTTTGCAAATGTGGCAGAGTGAGAGACATAACCGCCAGGACTGATCTTAGCAAAACCAGAAATGTATCAGGAGAGAGTCTATACTCCTTATCTTGACATTCTCCACTTCTAAAATCTGTCACCAATTGACCTTTCCAAATTTATGAGCTATTAATGATCTACATGCTATTTTCCCCAAAACAAACCTCACCATCCTCCTTTATCTACATACACCACTCATTTCATCAGGAACATTCTTCTCCTTAGCCAGGTGGCTCAGTAGAAAAAGTGTCAAATCTAAATCTTAGCACAACACTTACTAGATATATATGTGACTCTAGGCAACCAACTTACCCTCTTCCTATCTCAGTTTTCTTATCTGTAAAATTGGTACAATAATAATAACATCTACTTTCACAGGAGAAAATATATCAGTGAGTCCCAAAGTGGGTGCCACCACCCCCTGGTGAGTGCTGTAGCGATCCAGGGGGGCAGTGATGGCCACAGGTGCATTTATCTTTCCTATTAATTGCTATTAAAATTTTAAAAAATTAATTTCCAGGGGCACTAAGTAATATTTTTTCTGGAAAGGGGGCAGTAGGCCAAAAAAGTTTGGGAACCACTGAAATATATGAAAAACCCATTGCAAACTTTATATAACACCAGTTATTATCCCTATCATCATCATTATTGTTATTACAATCCATAAAAAAAAAGCCTTCTGTCCTTCAAAACAACTCAAATTCATTCCTCTCCATGCTTTCCTCACTTTATTGTAATGGACATTGATCTTTCTCTGGTCTTAATATAGAACTCAGAGTCTAGTACAGTGATTGTGAACCTTTTAGAGACAAAGTGTCCAAACTATAACCCTCAAATCACATGTGAGCCCCCTGCCTTACCCCTGACAGGGGAGGGAGGAAGCACTCTCATTGGGTTGCTGGGCAGAGGGGCGAGTGAAGTGAGAAATGTCCTCAGGTAAGTTTGGATAGGGGGAATGGAGCAGCCTCCTCCAACATGCGTGCCATAGGTTCACCAGCATGGGTCTAATACATGATTTAATATTTTTAGCATATACAAGTGTATATAATATTTTTTCACAGCTTCACATTCCTGTCTTGCCTTGCCAATAAGAATATAAGCTCCTTAAAGACACAGACTTTCTCATTATTATTTTAATAACTCCTATTTCAACTAGCATAGGCCTAAACAAAGGGTTAGTAGTTATTAAGTATCTACTGACTTGACTTAATACCATTGTGAATCAAAACAGCCATTTATTAAGTATATACTATGGGCAAGGCACTGTGCCTTGCTCTGTAGATACAAAGATCAATAGTGTTATCTTCTTGCCCTCAGAAAGCTTACCATCTTATATAGTTCAGAAGATCATCAAGGCAAGGGGGGAAATGCATTCTCTGGGGGAGTTTATAGAGTAGATATATATGCTCATGGTCCCAGAATTACCATCCCCCAAAACAGAAAAGAGAGTAGTTCTCAGGAGTGTAAAAAAATCATAACTTAAGAAAACCACCTTGCAGAAACCTGGAGAATGATGTCTCTTTGGACTAAAATATTTTAGGAACATTCTCTTTATACACATCACATATCAACAGAAATTGTTTGCAGCTTCCAAAATCACAACAACCTCTAGAACAACATTCTTCACAAACTAAACAGGAAGACCACCCTTACCTGATTGAAATAACAGACACAGCATCCAGGAGATCTAATCTCACTAAACAATGAGCATTTTTGCTCTGTTCGCATTTCCCCATGCCCTTCCTGACACCAGGTCAGTGAGGGAGCCTGGAAACCAAAGGGCTTAGCAGGAACTTGATCTTAGATTTTCTATGCTAACTACAGCTCCATGTGTAATTACTTTGCTTATTCCCAGGCAAGTTAAAATAGCAACCAGGGATGGAATTATTGGCATGATTTGTAAATAGAACAACCTTTCCTGAGAAGTAGACTTCCTCCTCCCAGCCAAGTCAACAATTTTTTTTTTACTAACCTAATAAATTTGAGTGACTACTACTATGCTGTTAAAATTACAGACTATACAGATGGCAAGTGTACAGCAAAAACAGTGGATTGATACTCTAGTGGTTCTGTGTGTATACTAATCACAGTCCATCCATGGGACTGTCCCATGAATTCTCCTGACAGTAGGTTCATACAGCATGGGAGGAGTCCTTAAGTTATCATTATGTCACATAGAGAACAATGAAGCCTATAAGCCATCCATTAACCAATGAACCTGTTGCTCTATCATTATGACTGGTCCCTCATCTTTTCTGCTCCTATCCCTAGACAAGGGAGAGAATAGTGAATTAACAAAATTTTACAGGTTTTTAAGGAGAAAGAACGCTTCTGATGTTTGGCCAATTACCATGGAGTTCTCCAACTTAATGGTCAATAAGCCTACAGAATTTTAAGAGCATAAAAAGAATTTAGAGGCAGCTAGGTGTTACAGTGGATAGATTGTTAGGTCTGGATTCAGGAAGACCCAAATTAAAATCCAGCCTCAAATACTTACCAGCTGTAGAAATCTGAACAAGTTACTTAACTTCTGATTGACTCAAGATTCCTCAAAAAAAAAAGAGTACCTACCTCAGAAGGTATTTAATGAACTAATACTTGTTTTTAAATTTAAAATAATTTTCCATGGTTACGAAATTCATGATTTCCCCCCTCCACTCTTTCCTCCCTCCTCCTGAAGCTAACAAGAATGAACTAATACTTGTAAAGCCCTCAACAATGTCTGACATATAGTAGGTATCTAGTAAATGGTTTCTCTTTCCTTCTCTCCTTCTTTCCTTCCTTCCTTCCTTCCTTCTTTCCTTCTTTCCTTCCTTCCCTTCTTTCTTTCCTTCCTTCCTTCTTTCCTTCCTTCCCTTCCTTCTTTCCTTCCTTCCTTCTTTCCTTCCTTCCTTTTTCCTTCCTTCCTTCTTTCCTTCCTTCCTTCTTTCCTTCCTTCCTTCTTTCCTTCCTTCCTTCTTTCCTTTCTTCCCTTCTTTCTTTCCTTCCCTTCTTTCCTTCCTTCCCTTCTTTCTTTCTTTCTTTCCTTCCTTCCTTCCTTCCTTCTTCCTTCCCTTCTTTCCTAAAATACATTGTTTAAGAGAATAGCTAACCTATCATATCCCTTCTAATTCTAAAATTCCTCTTAGAGAGGTAGAAATAGAAGTCAGGAATGAAAAAAGTGTTATTGATGGCATCTGTTTTGCCTCATGGCAAAGTCAAATTGCTATAAAGCATAAGGATATTTCCATTTCCCAGACTTATTGGTACCTTACCCCTATCTGCCAATACTTGTAGAATTTATATGCTACAACAATAAATAATATCTTTTAGGAACATTGAACTTGGAAGGTGGAGCAGTCACAGTCATAAATGGAGTCATCAAACATCACTGTTAAAAGTTATGATTAAATTGGCATCTAAAGCCACAGGTCACAAAATCTACATTGCATTTGGTGACAAGGGTTATTAGCCAAATTTAGGAGATTTTCAAGAAGTGATTGTAATCAGTTTTTCCGTAGGGTTTCTGTATTGGGGTGGCATTGATCACGGGGCTAGTTTGCATCTGGCACCAGAATTGTTGGTAATGATAATATAGGAGAGATTCACACTTTTCAGACTATTGTTGGGAAACCTCAGTTCTAGACATGATTTTGTTATTAACTAGTTTCATGACCTGGAGCAAATAATTTTACTGCTCTCAGCCACCTGAAAAATGAGAGATTTGGGCCAAATGACTCTTAAAAATTCTATTCCACCTCTATAAACCTTTGATTCTGAGATATGTGTTGTTTTGGTAGAAGAATACTAATAGATCAGGAGGGGGACCTCACACAGGCATAGCAGAAACAGCACAGGTTTTAGAGTCTAGAAGGTAGGGTTCTGTACCTGGCTCCATTATAAACTAAAATAGCTAGTGGCCCAGCAGATAGAGTGCTGGACCTGGAGTCAGGAAGACCTGAGTTCAAATCCAGCCTCATATATTGTTAATTCAAATCTGTTTGCCTTAGTTTCCTCAACTGTAAAATGAGCTGGATGAGGAAATGGTAAACCCTCCAGTATTTTTGCCAACAAAATCCCAAACAGGGTAACAAAGAGTTCAGCACAACTGACACAACTATACAACAACTATTACTATAAATTATTTATACAACTTTCAGCAAATCACTCTTATAACCTCAGTTTCCTCATCTGTCAAATGGGCAATTTTGTGGCAATAACATAAAGATGTTTTCAAAGTATTAAGAATATAAAATTTCCTGATTTCCTCTCCTATTTTATCACTAGGTCTTATAAATTGAAAAAAAAATTCTCTTCAGTAGTGCAAATAAAATTAGAATGAGTGTCTTGGTTGCTTTGTGAAATGTAGAAAGAACTGCTCCGCATGAAGTAATCTCAGTGGCAGCAAGGAGCTGTCCAGCTGAACTCCTTCAGATGAGGAAAGCAGCAAGGTGGAGCAGATTCACAAATACTTGGGCATAAAATCATGTGTACCCATCAAGATGATGTATACAAATTATTTTAGATTTTGTTAAAAGTGGGCTCTGTTAACTTAGTATATGAAACTTCTGACTCATCCTAGATCATGTTTCTTTTATCTGCTTCTAGAACTCTATCTTCTGGTCCCAATTTACATTTCTGATCTGAGCCATTACTTCTGCCCCTCCCCTCTCTGGCTTGTCACTTTGCTTCCTAGGTAGCTTCTACCTGAAATAGCATACATGATTAGTCCTTTCCTGCTGGGAGACTTCCCAGTCACAGGAATTCCCTAATCTGCAACTTATAAAGTCTCAATATGTACCCTGGAGATCTCTCTCTCTCCAAAACTCAGTCAGCTGATCATTAAACATCTATTAAGCACCTACTGTGTGCCAGGCACTGTTATAAGCATTGGAAATGCAACAAAAGGCAAAATACATTCTTCACATTCTCACGGTGTTCATTGTCTAATGGGGAAGAGAATATATCAACAACTATGTTCAAACAAACTATGTATAGGACAAATTTGAAATAATCATTGAAGGGAGGACACTAGAATAGAGCATCAGGAAAGGTTTCTTGTACAAAGTAGGATTTTAGGACCTGAAAGAAGCTGGGAAAACCAGGAAGCAGAGATGAGGATGGAGAGCTTTCCAGATATGGGGGACAGTCAATGAAAATACCCAAATTTGGGACTTTGAGAGGCTTGTAAAAAGATCAGCAAGGAGTCCAGTATAACTAGATCTTAGAATTCACAGGTAGAATGTAAGGTGTATTAAGACTGAAAAGATGATTATTCAGGGTAGGTTAAGAAGGGCTTTGAATGCCAGACAAAGGATTTTGTATTTAATTCTGGAAGTGATAGGGAACCACTGGAGTTTATCAAGTAGGGAGTGATATGGTCAGATCTATATTTTAGGAAGATTACATTTGCAGCCGAGTAGAGGATTGACTGAAGTGAGAAGAAACTTGATGCATTGGGCCAATCAGATGACTATGGTAATAGCTTAGAAATGAAGTGATCAGGGTCTGCTCCAGAATGATAGCAACATGAGAGAAAAGTAAAGGGGAATATGCAAGAGATATTATGAAGGTAAAAATCAACAGAAGATGGCAACTGATTGGATATGGAGGAGGTGGGAGAGCACAAAGATTTGAGGGTGAAATGTAGTTTGTTAATCTGGATGATTGAGAGGATGGGGGTACTCAGCAGAGATGGACAAGTTAAGAAGAGGGGAGAGTTTGAGGTAGAAAGATAATGAACTCCGTTTTGGACATTCAGTTGAGTTTAAGTTGTCTGTGAGATCCAATTTAAGATGTCCAATAGGTAGTTGAGAATCTGACACTAATGGTGAGCAGAGAAGCTAGGACTGGATAAGTAGATGTGAGAATCTTTACCACATAATTGAATCCAAGAGAGCTGATAAAATCATCAAGTGAATTAGTATAGAGGGAGAAAGGAACCCAGGAAAGAGCCCTGGTTAGTAGAAGGATGAAGACTCAAAAATGGACACTGAGAAGGTCAGAGGAAGATACAGCAAAGGACAATGACTGTGATCAGATAGGCAGAAGGAAAGTCACAAAAAAGAGAGTAGTGTCACAAAAATGAAGACGAGAATATAAAGGAGAAGATGACACTGTCAGAAGCTGAAAAGAGGGTCAAGAAGGATAAAAATTATAAGAACATCAGATTTGGCAATTAAGAGATCATTAGCAATTCTGGAGTGCACTTTCAATTGAGTTAAAAGAAAGTGGAGGTTTCCATCATAGATGGCCTTCTCAAAAAGTTTGACCACAAAAAAGAAGAGGGAGATATGAGACAATAGCTAGTGGGGGTGGATAGGTCAATTGAAAGGTTTTTTGAGAATGAGAAAGAACCAGTTATTTGTTTCATCTATCAACCCTCTCGCACCTTTGTTCAAATCATCACTTAATCTTAAAAAGCTCCCAGTCCTTTTTCATTTGATTCAAGACATAGTCTAAAAAGAGAAAGAAACCCCCCTAATTTATGACTATTGTTATTTCTCTGCTCAGAAATCATCCTTGTCTTTCAAAAACCCTACTACTTTGATATCTTTTGTTTTTGTTATACTCATTTTAGAATATATTCTGTCCCACTCCTCTACTCAGTGGGGCTTAACTTATAGCAAAAAAATTAGGGGAGGAGAGAAGCAATTCTGCAGATCCAGTCATGCTACCAAGAATAACCAGTATATAAAATGTTCCTGACCTTTGCAAAGAAAGGAAGGAGGTGAATTCCCCCCCCCCCTTCTGTGGGAACACAGTGTTCAGTTCTGTTGTGTTGTTCTTCCCATTTACATTGTTTTAGTTGTGTATGTTGTTTTCCTGGTTATGTTTACTTCTTTTTGTATCAATTTGGCAAAATCTTACTTCTCAAACTTTTTCCTCTTCATTGTTTCTTACAATGCAATAATATTCTATTATATCTAAGTACCATAATTTGCTCAATCATTCCATAGATTATTTATGGATTTAGAGCTAAAAGGGACTTTAGACGCCATTTAATCCTACCTATTTATTTATTTTAACATATGGGGGGGGGGAAGAAACCCAGAAAATTTAAATAACAAAGACAGGCAACAAATAAGTTATATAAAGCAGGATTTGAACCCAGGTTTTCACAACTCAAAATCTAGCACTCTCTCCACTATCTTATGTTGTCTTAATTTCCCCATCGATGGATATCTATTTTGTTTCCAATTCTTTGTTAATACAAATGGTGCTACTATTTTTCTTCGCGGTCCAGTTCCCAAATTCTCATTTAATCATTTAACACCATCTCATCCATCCAGCCTTGTCTACTATTATTCCCATCTATATAGTCTAGTCTCCATTTTGATAGGGCTACTCTTTGATCTACTGTCTCATCCTGTTGGTCTCCATCTTCATGCCTTTTGCTCACATCAGTTCTCCTGTGCCTGAATTTTCCCTTGATTCATATTTATCTGAAATTACTTCTTTCAAGAACAAACTCAGGGGGCAGCTGGGTGGCTCAGTGGATTGAGAGCCAGGCCTAGAGACAGGAGGTACTGGGTTCAAATCTGGCCTCAGATATTTCCTAGCTATGTGACCTTGGGCAAGTCACTTCACACCCATTGCCTAGCCCTTACTGCTCTTCTACCTTGGAACCAGTACACAGTATTGATTCCAAGACAGAAGGGAAGGTTTTTTTAAAAGAACAAACTCAGATGCCACTTCTTCTATGAAGTCAATTAATCCTCTCAATTGACTCATCACCAGGCATATTTTTTTCCTTTTAGTTTCTCAAGGTTCTTTGCCTAGATTTTGTCTTCTCTCACTTTTCCTTTTCCCAATTATTTTCCATACCTGTCTGTCTGTCTCCCCGTTAGACTACAAGCTCTGTGAGAGTAGGGCTTATGTGGTCTCTAACTTTCTACTCGTTTGAGTCAGCCCAATGCCAGTCATAAGGACAAGATCCTAATGTTGGATTTACTTTTTTATTGCCAGTCCTTGGCATAATGCCAAAATTGATAGCCTAAGACACAGAGAAAGAAGCATTAGATGATATTTAAACCAATGCCTTCATTTTACAGATGAAGAAGATGAGGCCCTTCAAAGTTAAATGACTTGCCTAAGGTCACCCAGCCAGGAAACATGATTTGAGCCTAGTTCTTCTTATTCCAAAACAAGCTTTTACCATGCTTACTATTACAGGTTTGTTGCTGAGTGAGATTTTTAAAAAAGTTCTAATTTCAAAGTTTAAGAGGGGGAAAAATACTGCATAAGTATTAACATTTCCTCTTAAAATGAGTAATTTTAAAGGAAAATAATAAAGACCTGCATCTTCTGAACTAGCATATATTCCTTTCTCCCAGGAGAATCCAAGGCAAAACACGAATTGCCAGTGATTAAAGGAAACATATCAGATTAGTTACCATGAAATTCAATAACTTCCTGAACCTCTGTTCCTTTGGTCTGTCTTTTTGGGGAGAGTTACATTTAAGTAATAATTTAAAAGCAGAGGAAGAAACTAAGATAAAATATCATCCAATGAATATGTCTAAGGTGGAATTTCAAGGAAAGCATAATGACCCTATTGTATTCTCATTTTCTTGCCATAAAGTATGTGGAGAAGTACTATTATTGGTATCTAAAACTGGAATAACTAGTTACAGAGAGGGCCCTCTATTTTATTGACAGACTAAATAATTTTAAAATCCATCCCACACAAAATATTAAGGCAAATTTCATGATAATGTGGGTTTGACTTGTAAAAAGAAGCTTTCAGCACATTTCATTCTTTCATGATAAACGTACTCCTGCTCTTTCTTGCAAAAAGTATAAAAGCCCAAGAGAGCTTTGCTCTGGTTTTTATTGGATTGTACGTCTTCTCTTCTAGAGCCAGAATCCTCTAGCAACCATCACCATGGAAATGTATAGGTAGGTATGGAGATGAATCATGAGGATGGGGAATTTTAAAGCTGGGATGTTAGAGCAGTCACTTATTTGCCCTGTGGGAACGGAATATATCAGAGAAAAGGAAATTTTAACTGCTCCTTTCTTCAGGTCGGTTCCATAAAGTGATTTATAATCTACATTAAAAGAGGCTTTGACTGGTTTGGCTGAGAGGTGGCTTTATAGTCAGGAAGACATGGGTTCAAGGACAGTCTCCGACACATCCAGGCTCCCATAGTCACAACCTCTAATTGGCCCAGGCAACTCTCCAGACAAGATTTATTCCTTTTCCCTGGCACAGGAAGTTCCCCGCTACAAGGATGAAATTTGAGGTTCCTTATATATATATATATATATATATACATATATATATGTATTATATATATGTATATATATATATATATACTTTTTTTTTTGCAGATGAAAGCACACTTTTTTTTAACTTAATTTTTTTTTACATTTATTAATATTCATTTTTAACATGGTTACATGATTCATGCTCCTCCTTTCCCCTTCAACCCCCCCCC
>NC_058132.1:505776660-505803977 GCF_016433145.1 Gracilinanus agilis
ACATATATATATGTATTATATATATGTATATATATATATATACACACATATAGATTCTCTTCATCATCATCCACAAATAACACAGATGCTGGTATTAAGGAATTAAGATGAAACATGAAAATTGTTATCTAAAATCTAAAAAGACAGTCATTCTAAGCAGTCACCTAGCCACCAGTACTCCCGAATTCATTGGCCACAGGGACTCACAGGCTTTACTTTCTCACGGCAGCCTCTAGAACTAGTTTCTTCTCTCTTAAACCTGGCATAAGAGATTGTCAAATGAACTCTATCTGGGATAGTTTTATTGAGTATTATAACTACTTTATTAGAGGCCAGAAGGACAATATTGTTATAAACTATTCACAAAGGAGCATACTATGATTAGACAGCCTAGCTCTGGAGAACTTCTAGGATTTTTTTTTTCTCCTAGGAGAACTAAAGTTTTCCCAGTTCTCTTAGGAAGTTCTCCAGAGCTAGGCTGTCTAATCATAGTATGCTCCTTTGATTTCCTAGGAAATAACTTTAGTTCTCTTAGGAGAACTAAATAAAACAACCTAGGGAAATTTACTTTTTTTTTCAGTATTGGAGAGAGAGTGCCCATCCATTGAGTCCAAGTGATTCTTGGTCAAGATCTATTTTCCTACATACTCATTATGGTTTCTACTTTCTCCCAGCTGATATGTTTTCTTAGCTACCCAAATCTATTTTTTTTTGAGATTAGGATCAACTCTTAAAATGCTTTCTCTGGATCTTCTAGGATCTGGATTCTTTGTACTTATATACAAAGTACATAAGCTGTCAAAACCAAGAGCCAGTAAATGTCTGTCCTGTACACAGAAAGATCTCATATTTTTATTCATAATTAGTTTGCTGCTAAAGCTTGTTACCATATCAAAACAACTCTGTACAATAATTCAAGTATGTGGAATGGGGACAATTCTCCATATCTATTTTTATACACAGAGAATAGCCCTTAAAAGCAATTATTGTCTGGTTCAAATGATCCCAGTTTCATCTGTGCCAAAGTGTGACTACAAAGTAATGAACCCTTTAATTTCTAAATAAGCAAATAAAAATTTTATTGCTTTCCAAAGTGTCCTGTTTTTGAAAGCAGTCACTACACCATTACTCTAACCCGTACGTTTTCCAACACATTTTTGTAACTTCCTTTCTGGAATTGTCCTTAGAGACTACCCAGGCAGTCATTTCTCTTTTTGGTCAGATTCAGAATTACCCACCTGGTAATAATATCAAGTAAGTTTATTTAAGAAGAATCATTGATTATTTCCAAAAACTAACCTGCTCTTCATGGGTGAAGATTTGCCACCATCAAGGAGGTTTAAAAGGTTTGAAATTATTCCAAAAGAAGTCATTTGAAAATTTTCTGAGCAATGGGCGCATCATTGGAATATGCAGCCTCCCTGATAAGGTGACAACTATGAAAGGAAAATGCCCATTCAAACACAGAAGTACTGGTATGTTTATTTATTATTATTATTATTATTACATTTTTAAACCCTTAACTTCTGTGTATTGGCTCCTAGGTGGAAGAGTGGTAAGGGTGGGCAATGGGGGTCAAGTGACTTGTTCAGGGTCACACAGCTGGGAAGTATCTGAGGTGGTATGTTTATTAAAAGTAATCACATTTCATTTATACCTTTTTTAATAAAAAAAAAAGATTTCATTGATAGGGAACTACCAGTGAGCAAACTCTGTCTACAAATTCAGGCCAGCTTCTGGTCTGCAAAACTGAAACTAATTATTTAGTGCACTGAGAAAGTAAGTGGCTTGTCCAAGGTCATACAACCATTACTTGACTGAACTTCCTAACATCAAAGCTGCTTCTCTATTCACTGGAAGTGTACAGTTACATAATGCATGCATATTTAAATACAGAATATACACACACATCGATATAACTCAAGCCACAAATGCCCTTTTAAAACAATGTAGGAACTGTAACAAAAAACCAAAGGAAAACCACATCTTATTAGTGCTCTCCATGAACAGAAGTTGTAAATATATTGGACCGTCATCTCAGCTTTCCTAAGCTGAAGGGTGTCAAGTCAGCATGTGGCTACCCACCAGTTCTGGGGAAATCCTATACTTGGAAAATAAGTCTTCAGAGCTAGTATTGAATCACAATCTTTGTCTAAGTATATAGTATATTACCTGCAGGTAATGTCATCCTTCACACCACTAGCCCACTGGAAATCTGAAACCTCAATAGCCATTTTTTTTATGTGTGAACATCAGTTTCCAATTAATTCTAGTTAACATTTTTTTAAATCTTTACATTTTATATTAATTTCTGCCTTTCCCCGTCCTTAAATGAAAATAGATAATTTGAAATGCTCATTTCTGAAGAAACAGTTAAGCACATTATAATCAAATTGGTCTCCTCCTAACCAAAACTGTTTGCTTTCTTTCACAATAGACACAATTAAACTACAGGACATTTTTGACAACTGTCCCTATAGTTTACATGGTACCCAGGAAAAAATGTCACAGAGACCAAGCCACGATGGTCAGGAAAGAAATAATGTAATATTAAACTGGCCAATGGGTGGGAAGCATTGAATCAATTTTTTTAGAGATTCACTTTGAACTTAAACCCAAGTGAACTACCTGTGTTTATTCTTGAGGTTCAATCAGAATAGGCTTTTTTTTAACCCTTACTTTCTGTCTTAGAACTGATACTAATTATTGATTCCAGGGCAGAAGAGAGGTAAGGGCTTGGCAACTGGAGTAAAGTGACTTGCCCAGGGATACACAGCTGATCACCACAAAGGGAAGAAAACTGGTCCCTATTGGCATCTTGTATTATTTCATTTCTTTCACCATGTAAAACAGAGATGATTCAATCTGTAGTTTATTCCTTTGACAATTCTGCTAGACTACAAGCCGTGTACTAAGAACCTTTTTTTTGCACAACAAAGAGAGAAGAAAGGGTCCATAGCAAACAAAAAAATACATTTCAATTGCTTAAGCACATTTTCAATGAAATCATAAATCAGTCATCTTCATTATTCAGCCCAGTGTCTCCTTTCTCATCTGAGCCCAATGACCTATCATCTTACATCTCTGGAGGCAATGCTGTTCTGTGTGAGGCTCATGCTGGATTTACTTAACATAATACCATTTGCGTTTTGACCTTGAAAGAACAATTCTCCCTCCAGTGATGCAGAGAAAGCAGGCTCTAAAATGAATGTCTTTTTGAACTAACACTGGAGGACTTAGGAACTAAAAGCAACAATAGGTGTTTGAAATGTTAGTTCCATTAAGTTCTCCTATTAAAGCTCTAATAGTGCTTAAAAGCCAAGGAATGGTCATATTGACCTTGTGCTGTTGTGTCTTCTCTATAGAGAAAATAAGGTTCTTATAGGAAATAGAACCTGAATTTCTCTGCATGTAATGCCTAGGACGAAAGAATCTTAGAGGTCTTCTGGTTCAGTTTCTACCATTTCTCTTTGGGGGGAAAAACCAAAAAACCTCCCACAATTCCCAAGAGTACTAGATTGAGAGTTTTGAGAGTCAGAGGCTACAAAGTGACCTTGGGCAAATCATTCTCTGGATCTCTAAAGAGGAGACTTGGCGAGCTGAATCCCGTTATGATGGTATGAAACCTAACGGGTTGTCATCGAGCCAGGAAAGTTCCCAGTGAAACATGGTGGTGGTGGTAAAGTACAAACAAGCAGTCCCACTTACTTCCACATGGAGAAAGGTTTTAGGCACGCAGCTTTTTTCAAGGGAGGATAGAGGGTGACACAAACTGTACCTGAGAAACTGGTCCTGAACACCAAAGAATTCTGAAGGTTTATATTGAATTGGCCCTTCTCTTTGGTCCTTCTCTTTGGGGCTTTTTGCAAATTCCAAAAAGGCTGATTTAAAATTTTATATTTATTTATTTTTTTAGGACAGCGAAATTACACCCCACAGTATCTCACATTTAGCCTTTGCTAATGAGAAAGGCGGCTAACCTAGCAGAGAACAAACACAAATAGCTTCAAAGTTCTCCAATCAGAAGCTGCCTTTCCCACATAGCAAACAATGGATTTGATGTCAGATGTTCATTATTTTTACTCATAAAGCAAGAGCAATTTCCAATAAATAAACAGCTACTTGTTGAGTCTCCACCCTGTGCAGGGCACTATAGACAATAAATAGATAAATACACTTCCTCCTACAATATAAAGACTGTCTCTTTTTCACTCCTGCTGTCATTTCCTGGCATTTTCATCTTGACTGAGGTTTTATGTCCTGAGTCATATTTTTGCTGCCATCCTTAAACTTAATCTTCCTCTGAAGTGACAGACTCATGTGCAAATGACTGGGGACTCTGACTGAACTGGAAAAGACATGAACATTGATGGGAGAACTCAGAATTGAAGAGGTGTTATATCAAATCAAAGGGCATCTCTCAGTCTGGAATAAGTCATGATGAGCTAGTCTGAGTACACTGAGAGAAGTTGTCATCCATATAAGAAGTTTTCAACTATTCTCTTGTTTTCAAAACACTCTTACTCATGCTATCTCAATTCAGCCAGTCAATAAACATTTATTAAGCACCTACTATGTACAGGCACTGTGCTAAGTGCTGGGGATGCATAAAGAAGCAAAAACAAAACAGTCTTGCCTTCAAGGAGTTAACAATCTAATGGGGGACATAAGCAAATAAATATATGCTAACAAGCTATACAAAGGATAAATAAGAAATAATGAAAAGAAAGAAGATACCTCGAATTAAGAGGGGTTGGGAAAAGTTTCCCATAGAAGATGGGATTTTTGTTATTTAAAGGAAGCCAGGATGAGGAGGGAGAACATTCTGGGAATCAGAGATACCCATAGAAAAATGTCAGGAGCTGAGATAGTGTCCTCATAACAACTTTGTGAGATAAAGAGGGTAGATATTCTCATTTTCTTCATCTATATTTTACAAATGAGAAAACTGAGGCTCAGAGAAGCAGCTTTGTGCATCCCCTACTCCTCCTCTGCCCCAGACTGTCAGAACTGGGCTAGATCCTTGCATTTTCTCTTTTGAACAACTTCAAAGATTAGCAAGAAAGCATCCTGAGAATAAAAATCTCAGCTTAAAAATAAATTATTTTGTTGTTCTATTATCCTAACAGGAACAGTTATTCAACTTTTCTCACCCACTTAAAGGGTTGAAGGTATTTTTAAAATATATTCACAACAAACCCGCAAGCAAACAATATTCATCCATCAAATTTCAGTAACATTTAAAAGAAGAAAAAAAACCTTTTGTGAGCCATCCCAAGATTTATAATTCGGCTAGATAAAAATGTCATAAATTTTGTTCAATTATCTGGTCTACTACCTTCTGTTCATTCATTCCTTACCATATACCATCAGGAAAAAAGCACTATGAATACCACTCATCTCTCATGAACTGTGGACTACAGACAAGACTATCTCAGTTTCAGGCTTACAAGCACAGAACAGCATTCATTTTTGTGTCCCTATTCTCCTTTGACTCAATCTTAATTCTTTGTCAGCCAACTATTTTTAACTTAAGGGGAGAAAAAAATTTTGGCCTTTGACCACTTTTCCAATAGCAACTCTGCTTGATTCTTTTGTCCCAGGAAACTAACAGAAGAACAATTTTCAGGAGCATCATGAGAGAAAACTTTTGTTGTAAAATAAAAAAAGGAAAAAAAATAAACTCCCAATAACAGAAAGTATACTCCTTATTACATATGTCTCCCATATTGGGCAGAATGAGAATGATTAGAATGAGAGAATCTACTGTGCTTCTGCTACAACTATCTATTATTTTTTAAACCATCCTGCCCTTTGCTCCGAGAATCCTCCCGCCATTAGCAGCTTATAATCATATCATGAACATCACAGAAACAACACATACCCATAAAATTTGCAAGGCAAGGAATGAGGTTGAACCTTACCCTTTATCACACACTCACAGACTACTTCCAAGGCTTCCTATCACCAGCTTTAAGTGCATAGTTTTTTTTTTGGTTTGGGGGGAGGGTTACCCCCCCCCATTTTACTGCTATTCTTTGAAGTCAGATTGAGCCAAAAGTGAAAAAAATAATCAGAGACTGCCTGTAGGATCTATCAAAACCTAATTATAGGGGAGTCAATCCCAAATCCATTTATATATGTCCTTAGGATGACCGCTTAATTAATATTTTGTCACTCAGAAAAAAACAAAAACAGAAATTCACACATTTGAATGCAAATTTCAAGCGGTTATTGGAAGTGAATTTGTTTCATTTGGGTGTATTTTTGAAAAGAGAAGGGCATGAAGGAATGGTAACTTTGAACGTACCATTTAGGATGATCATTTTCTTAATATTTTGTCACAAAGCAGAAATCCATCTATTTTAATACAATTTTCAGGTGGTTACTTGAAATGAATTTATTTGTATGTGTGTTTGTGTGTGTGTGTATGTATGTATGTATGTATGTATGTGTATTGGGTGTGTGTGTGTTTTGAATTTCCTTTGGGGAGAGAAGGGTATGATGGAATGGTAGCCTTGAATATATCATTTAGATTAACCATTTTCTTAATATTTTCTCACAAAGCAGAAATTCATCTATTTTAATACAATTTTCAGGTGGTTATTTGAAATGAATTTATTTGTATGTGTGTTTGTGTGTGTGTGTGTTTTGAATTTCCTTTGGGGAGAGAAGGGCATGATAGAATGGTAGCCTTGAATATATCATTTAGGTTAACCATTTTCTTAATATTTTGTCACAAAACAGAAATGCATATATTTGAATAAAATTTTAGGCGGTTATTTGAAATGAATTTATTTGCGTGTGTGTTGGGTGTATTTAATTTCCTTTGGGAAGAGGAGGGCATGATGGAATGGTAGCTTTGAACATACCATTTAGGATGATCATTTTCTTAATATTTTGTCCCAAAGCAGAAATTCATATATTTGAATACTCAGTTCAAGCCAATGGGCTATTGACCCCTCTGTCTAATTCTTCCCCCCTTGATTCCATTTAGTCTTCCATAGTGTCTCAGACACTCTGTCACTCTGACCTCTCCTATGCTGAGCCTTTCAAAATATTGATTTGCCCTAATTCACCCACATAGTCAGCATTTAAGCTTAATAATCCTAAAGCTGTATCACACACATAATAGTTGGGTGCCACCACCCACATACTAACTCCTTCCTTGTCGTGATGGAGAGTGTCAACAGAAGCTTCAAATCTTTACTGAACCCGCCCAGACTCCAAACAAAAATGAGAAGTTTTACTTTTAAGATTCCCTAAGTAGAAGTGGAAAGAAAATTGAACCTAGAGTCTAAAGGCATAGGTTTTTCTGATCCTGGCTCACTTACTACCTGTGCAGCTCTTAGAAAATGACAAGCTCTCTGGGTCTCAGTCCTTTCATTTGTTAAATGAAGAGGCTGGACTTCTGGCCCCAAATTTATTATCCTATGTGAATGAATATTTTTCATCAGCCTGCTGTATGCTTATCATAATTTATTAAAATTACATTGACTATGACACATGTGAAACCCAGTGGAATTGTGCGTTGGCTATGGGAGGGGCTGGGAGGAGGGGAAGGATAAAATATGAATCCTGTAACCATGGAAAAATGCTCTAAATTAATTAAATAAATAAAAGATAGTATTCAAATAAATAAATAAATGCTAGTTGAAAAATAAAATAAAATAACATTGACTTATTTTCCCACCATTTTAGAAGTTCTCTTGATTCCTAGATGTCAAAGAAAATATGAAACATAAAATTTCCTATTTTTATTTACACTTTTAAAAATCAGTGTCTAGAGGTTCACTCACAATGGTTATGAAAGATCCCATTTGGACAGCACCAAAGATGCAATCATCTTTCAAAAACTCAATTCTATTAATAGATGGATCCCGCATGATTTCTTCACTGATCATCCTTAATCATGTAAATAGAAGAAATTATTTTCTTAAAAAGAGTCATTATTTAGCTCATCTCCGCTGACATCAAGGTAAACCATGCTTTATAACAAGTATTTTGCTAAAAAAAAAGGAAATAGATGATGTTTTCATAAATTGAATTGTATTTTAAATGCTCAAATAAAACATTCGTTTTAAAGAAGGGATGTCCAAATTTTCTAAAGTAAAACACATAATTAGAAAGTCATTTATGTAGATACTTTCAAATTTTAAATTAGATAATTACTCCATCCAGTTTCAATCGAAATCACTAATATTAATAAATCTATATCCATAAGGGATCCCAGAGGCTATCTAGCTCAAGCCTTTCACTTTATACATGTGGAAACTGAGGCCAAAAGAAGTTTACTGACTTGCTCAAAGTCACAAAAGCAATTTGTATCAGAAATAGAATTTGAACCCAGGTCTTCTCACTCCAGAGCCAGGGCTCTTTCCTCTATACCAAAGTGTCTCTTAATTGATCTTAATCTGCTGGTCTGACAACCGATGATACTCATTTAGATAAAGGTAATGATGGACCAATGGTTAGACCCAGGGGGTTCATGTGTGCTGGCTGATCAATGATGCATTTTCTTAAGCAAGCCATATTCTGGGATCAGATAGACTCCATTAGACTTTGAGTTCCTTGAGAGTTCAAATAATTATTTCTTAATCTTCTTTTGTATCTCCAGTCTTTAGCACTGAACCTGACATAGTAGGCACTTTGAACTGCTAGTTGACTGATTGACTGGCATGCCAGTCATGTAACATGAATATTATCCTAGATTTCTAGGTTTTGAGTCCTCAAGAGAATCCTTTCAAAAAGCAAAGCATACTTTTCTGAGAGGAATAGCCATCACACTATAACTTATCATTTTTTAAATAAATCTGTACACTAACATTTTTCTTTTAAGTAGATTAGAAGGATGCTTGCTTCAGCAGCACATATATTAAAATTGGAATGATACTGAGAAGATTAGTATGACCCTTGTGCAAGGGTGACATGCAAATTTATGAAGCATTCCATATTTTTGATTGGCCAATATGATAGTAAAGGAAAAATAATAAATGTTGGAGGGGATGTGGCAAAATTGGGATACTAATGCATTGCTGGTGGAGTTGTGAATTAATCCAGCCATTCTGGAAGGCAATTTGGAATGATGTGCAAAGGGCTTTAAAAGAATGCCTGCCCTTTGATCCAGCCATACCACTGCTAGGTTTGTACACCAAAGAGACAATAGGGGAAAAGACTTGTACAAAAATAGTTATAGCTGCACTATTTGTGGTGGCAAAAAATTGGAAAATGAGGGGATAACCTTCAATTGGGGAATGGCTGAACAAATTGTGGCATCTGATGGTGATGGAATATTATTGTGCTGTAAGGAATGATGAATTGGAGGATTTCTAGATGAACTGGGAGAACCTTAATGAACTGACACAGAGTGAAATGAGCAGAACCAGGAGAACATTGTACATAGAAAGTAAAACATTGTGGAACAGTCCAATGTAATGGACTTTTGCTCCTAGTAGCAATGCAATAAGTCAGGACACTCCTGAAGGACTTATGGGAAAATGCTATCCACATTGAAAGAAAGAACTGTGAGAATAGACATGCAGAAGAAAAACAGATGACATCACTCATCACATGTATATATGGGTATGTGATTTGGGGTTTAGCTTTTAAAAGATCACTCTATAGCAAAAATGAATAATATGGAAATAGGTATCAAGTGATAATATTTATAGAACCCAGTGGAATTGCTTGTTGGTTCTGGGAGGAGAGATGGAAGAGGGGAGGGACGATGGAAGAGGGGAGGGGAAGAAAATGAATCATTTAAATATGGAAAAGTGTTTAAAATTTTAAAAAAATAAAGTAGATTAGAAGGGCAGCTAAGTAGCTCAGTGGATAAAGAACCAGGCATGAAGATGAGAATTCCTGGGTTCAAATCTGGCCTCAAACACTTCTCGCTATGTCACCCTACACAAATCACTTAACCCCATTTGCCTAGTCCTTACTTCTCTTCTGACTTGGAAACAATACTTAGTATCCATTCTAAAATTTTCTTTTAAAAAAAAAGTAGATTAGACCTCTAAGTCATTATAGGAGGGTGTCTGAAATAAGTATCTTCTGAAGGCTGAAACCACCAGTAAAATCCAAAGATATCTATGGAAAGGGTTATTCTATATTTTCAGATACTAATGACATGATCAAGAGTCTAGGTGGTATCATGGAAAGAGCACTGGACCCGAAGTCAGGAGACCACAGTTTAAATCTAGCCCCAGACAATAATTAGTTGTGAAATCCTAGGCAAGTCACTTAACCTTTTTTGTCTTATTTTCCTCATCTGTAAAATGAACTAGAGAAGGAAATTACAAAACATTCTTTGCCAAGAATCTCAAAATGGGGTCACAAAAAGTTAGACACAATTGAAAAACTCAACCACAACAAAAATTCACATTGGGAATTTAGGATGACTATTTCATCTCAATACTAATAGTCAGAATTCCAGGGGGCCACATTATAGGTGATTTCCAAAAGTCATCTTCAACTAGTGAAAGAAATGTCTCAAAATATTTACTATCCTTTTTGAACACTTCAAGCATACCACACAACATCTGGAATCAGGGCTATGCAGAAACATACTCCATTATAAGAAGACCTGCATGGGTTTGACAACTGTCCTACAAATAACTCTACAAAAAGCCTTACCTTTAGTTCTCAAAAGCAAAGAACACCATTCAGAATAAAAATAGTAGCTTTTCATTTCTGAAACTGAAATTCTTATAGGTTTCCGTTCTTCCATGGCTCAAGATCACCAGAGGAAAACAATTACTCCAGAACCACACTAGCCTGTCATGGATTAACTATTAGTTCTTTTATGGTTGAACTTTGCTCCCTAAAATTTGCATATGGAACCAGCTGACTTTTTTGACTTTCTTTTCCTCCAATTCCGAAAACCATACACTAAAAAGTAATTAATCTTTCAAAGAATAACATTGTCCACACTCCACCCTGAATATTTACACACGATATTCCAAATATGCTTAACATCTAGCCCATTGTGAAAAGTTTGGCTCTGCCCTTAATTTGTGCCACTTTTGCCTCAATCTAGAGTTTTATTAGTGTGTTCAGTTTGGCACACCCCATGAATTACATTAGGTGTGACTCACAGGCCCCACCTCTGTTAAAATCCAACAGATAGAGAATAGACATTTTTGCTGTTCACACTGCCTTGAAGAAAGAATCATTTTTTATTTCAAAAGTAAAGTCAAATAAAAATTAGCTTATTTCTTGGTTGGGCTACTTGTTTCTCTTCTACTTTTTTATTTTTGAACTTCTATTAAATTAATTGTTTTAGTGTCATAAAAACAAAATTTTCCTTCTACTTTCAGGGCTTAAAAAAGGGAATAAAAGCCAGGCAGAACAAGAGACTGACAGACACTGCCTAAGAAGGATGGCAAGTGTTTTTGTTTGGTGGAATACTGAATAAGCCAGAGCACACAAGATCCCAGAATCCACTGTCACAGAGATGTGTAAGTAAGTCCTACTTAACAACTCCTAGGCTAATCTCCTAATCTGAATTCTTTTATCTGATTGGTTGCTGTGAAAAGAAAGCCATCAACTAAGGAATACTATTATGCTTTGTGAAATGATGAGCAGAATGATTTCAGAAAAACCTGGAAAGACAAGTGAATCAGGAGAACATTGTACACAGTAGCTGCAATATTTTATGATGAACAACTGTGAATGACCTAGCTATTCTCAGCAATCTAAGACAATCCCCCAAGAATTCTTGACGAAAAATAACATCTTCCTCCAGAGGAAGAACTAATGGAGTCTGAATGCAGATTGAAACATACTATATGTTTTTCTTCTTTTTTTGCTTGTTTGTTTTGCTCAGGATCTCTTCCAAAAAATGACCAATATGGAAAAATGTTTTATATGGTTGAAAAAATAAAATCATCTATAACTGTCCCCTTAGCTGCATGACCTGGATTCCAGAGGGAGTCAAAACATATTACTAGAATTAAATAGGCAAGACAGAAGATTTGGAAGGATTTTGCTTCATCTCTTGTCCTCAGGAGACAAGGAAATGAGGACAGGTTATAAATCTAAAACAAGGATAAAAAACTCAAAAGTAAGCTCTAAAAATTTGCTGCCCAAATTTCACTACATATGACCTCCAAAATAAAGTTATCCATATTGGCTACTGGAAGAGTTAGGATATTTGGAACCAGGACCAGGAACAAGAACCAACCATTATCTAATATTCACACTATCTCTCCAAAATACTGAAGAGAGACATCATGTTTCATATCAGCTGAATCAATGGTAGACAAGCACCATGTCAAAATACATAGCCAGTCTCAAAATCAGGAATAACCCTGGAGAACAAAGGGCAAAAGCAAGGCATGGTGGTGCATGTCTGTAATCTCCAGTAATGGAGATATTCAAGCTAGTCGATCACTTGAATTAGAGAACTCTGAAGTATAGAAGGCTCAGATCTTTTACACAAGATGTGTTAAACGCATAGGTCAATACAGTCAGCAACACTTCTTCCTGAGCTGGATTAAATATAATTGGGAAATATCTATAAAAATAAATAAAAATGCAGTAGATAATAGATAATGCTGATATGTGGTTTTCTAGGTCAATATCCTGTCTGTCTTATTAGTTTAGTGGACTAATTTCTATTTGAGTTTGACACTACTGGTTTATACTAAATCTAGCATCAATATACATACAGTAAGCCCTTGAGAGTAAGAGACCACCAGGTTACCTGAGCAACAAAGCAACACAAGTCAGGAGAAAACTATATAAAAACTTCTATGTCAATTAGTAACAGGAAGTAGCCACTACACTTCTAGGCAGAGTCAAATAGGGAGACCTAATCAAAAAAATATAAAATACAAAAATGTCTTATCCAAATGGAGAGTTATTGATGTCTTTAAAAGATATTTCAGAAGTCTTCAAAGATAAAAACAATATTAATGCTTTCTTGCTACTTTGATGTATTCATTTTATCAGTATGGATGCTTTTTTCACCAGTGCAGAATACAACCACTCCAATACTCATCCTGAATGATCAATGAAGTTTATTAAGCGATAGGAGCTTACCATGCTAGACACTGTGATAAGTGCTAACCATGGGACACAAATTACAAATAGTCACTTCTCTCAAGGAGATTCTGTGCTAATAGAGAGACATTACCTAAATAGGCAATACAGGATACATAAAAATGGACATAAAGTAAAGGAGAAGGTTCTACTGAATGGAGAGACAAGGGAAGGCATCCTGCAAAAGGTAGCATTTGGTATAGCATCCAAATTTTTAAAGGAGAAACTACTGGAACTTAAGGAGGAAATAGATAGTAAAACTATACTATTGGGAGATCTGAACCTTCCTCTATCAGATCTAGATAAATCAAACCAAAAAATATATGAGAAAGAGGTAAGAGATGTGAATGAAATCTTGGAAAGATTGGAGTTTAATAGATATACGGAGAAAAATAAATAGGGACAAAAACAAACACATTTTTTCAGCAGCACATGGTACATTCACAAATATTGGCCATGTATTAGGGCATAAAAACATGGCAAACAAATGCAAACAAGCAGAAATAATAAATGCAACCTTTTCAGATCATAATACTATGAAAATAATAATTAATAAGGGTACCTGGAGAGACAAATCAAAAATTAATTGGAAATTAAATAACATGATTCTCCAAAATTGGTTGTTTAAGAACAAACCATAGAAACAATTAATAATTTCATTGAAGAGAATAACAATGAGGAGACATCATATCAAAATCTATGGGATGCATTCAAAACAGTATTCAGGGGGAAATTTATATCCCTGAGTGCATATATTAACAAATCAGAGAGGGAAGAGGACAATGAATTGGGCGTGCAAATTAAAAAACTGGAAAGGGAACAAATTAAAAATCTCCAGATAAAAAACTAAATTAGAAATCCTAAAAATTAAAGGAGAAATTAATAAAATCAAAAGGGAAAGAACTTCTGAATGAGACTATTCAATAAGACTAGAAGACTAGTACTTTGAAAAAACAAATAAAATAGATAAAGTATTGGTTAATCTAATAAAAAAAGGAAAGAAGAAAACAAAATTAACAGTGTAAAAGATGAAAAGGGCAACCTCACCTCTAATAAAGAGGAAATTAAGGTAATTATTAAGAACTATTTTCCCCAATTATATGGCAATCTATGTGATATGGATGATTATTTACAAAAAAATGTAAATTGTCTAGATAAGTAATGGACAAACTTTTTAAAAAGGGGGCCAAAGGAAAGGAAATGCTCATCTGTCAGTCTGTTTCTAAAGCAACTCTTTTGAAGTTTCATTGTATTGTATCCTACTCATTGTATTCATCAGATTAGGAATGATGTTTCAAGGCCAATAGAACATTTCAGTGGGCCACATTTGGCCTACAGGCTATAATTTGCCGATCACTGGCCTAGATTAACAGAAGAAGAAATAGAATATTTAAATAATCCCATATCAGAAAATAAGCCATCAAAGAACTCTCTAAGAAAAAATTCCCAGGGCCAGATAGATTCACAAGTGAATTCTATCAAACATTTAAAGAACAACTAATCCCAATACTATATAAACTGTTTGAAAAAATAAGCAAAGAAGGAGTTCTACCAAATTCCTTTTATGGCACAAATATGGTACTGATACCAAAGCCAGGCAGACCAAAACAGAGAAAGGAAACTACAGACCAATCTCCTTAATGAACATAGATGCAAAAATCTTAAACAGAATACGAGCAAAAACACTCCAGCAAGTGATCACAAAGATTATTCACTATGATCAGGTGGGATTTATACCAGGAATGCAAGGATGGTTTAATATTAGGAAAACCATCCACATAATTGACCATATCAACAACCAAACCAAGAGAAATCACATGATTATCTCAATAGATGCAGAAAAAGCCTTTGACAAAATACAACACTCATTCCTATTGAAAACACTAGAAAGTATAGGAATAGAAGGACCTTTCCTAAAAATAATAAACAGTATATATCTAAAACCATCAGCAAGCATTATCTGCAATGTGGATAAATTAGAAGCCTTCCCAGTAAGATCAGGAGTGAAACAAAGATGCCCATTATCACCTTTATTGTTTAACATTGTACTAGAAACACTAGCAATAGCAGAGAAGAAAAAGAATTCAAAGGTATTAAATTAGGCAATGTGGAGACTACACTATCACTCTTTGCAGAAGATATAATGGTCTAACTTAAAGAATCCTAGAGAATCAACTAAAAAGCTAGTAGAAATGATCAACAACTTTAGAAAAGTTGCAGCACACAAAACAAACCCACATAAACCATCAGCATTTCTATACATTTCCAACACATCTCAGCAGCAAGAGTTAAGAAAGAGAAATTCTATTTGAATTGAATCTTGAAGAACACCATGAATTCTAAGAAGCAAAACTGGTGAAGAGAGAGCATTCTAGGTCTAGGGGCTAGTCAGAAAAAGGCATGGAGATGAGTGATGGAGCACTGCATATAAGGAATGCCAAGTAGACCAAAAAGGGTGGACTGTGGAGCGCATAAAAAGAAATGATGTGTGGTAAAACAAAATACAGCAATAGTGCAGGTTATGAAGAGCTTAAATGGTAAAGAGAGAAGCGTATATGTGGTCTTTGAAGTTAAAGGAAGTCACTGGGATTTATCGTATAAAAGGGTGACATTATCACACATTGTTACATTTTAAGAAGATCACTTTGGCAGATGTGTGGAGGATGAATTTGAGTGGGGACAGATTTGAGGAATTCTAATAAAAATGCCATGACAACACCCTCAGACAGAGGTGACAAGAGCCTGAAATATGGCTGTAGCTGCTGGAGTAAATGACACATGTAAGAGATATTATGGAAGTTGAAATGAAGAGATTTGGTGATTGATTGGATATATTGGGTGAGTGAGACTAAAGAAGTGAGAATGACTCTAAGGTTGAAAAAATGGGTAAATGGAGAGGATGTTGCTAACCCCAACTGTAATAGAAAAAGAAATATCAATAAAAATTAATTTTTTAAAAATAGTAAAAAGAGAGGGAAAAGATAAGTTTTATATTGAACACATTAAGTTTGAGATCCAGATGGCAACTGGTAATGTAAGATTGTGAGACTAGGACTAGATATACAAATCATAGAATCATCAGCACAGATAATCGAACCTAGAAGAGTTAAAAGGTAGTCATTGGTAAAATGCTCACCATGGAGTCAGGAAAACCTGGGTTTGAATCTCACTTTAGGCATTTACTATGGACAAGTCACTTACCCTCATATTCCTCACCTATAAAATGGAGATATTAACAGCACCTACTTCACAGAGTTGTTGTGAGAAAGAAAAAATATAATATTTATACAAAATGTCTTGTAAATAAAAATATGTTAAGAAATTACATGTTATTATATTATCATATTACATATATTTTTGTTAAATAATTATCATCCAAGTCTTTCCATAAATTCTACATAGAAGAGCCATTCACTATCCTGGGAGTTTTCCTCCTTTACTTTTTCACTATCTTGGGTTTAACAATGTACAACCTGGCCTTTCAGTCCTTAATATAAGTCCTCAATTTATTTTGTCTATTTCTCCCCGTAAATCATCGTTGGTGATATGTCCATGCCCACTGTAGCTTTTCCCATTGTCCTTAGGACTCTTTGTCAGTCTGATTCTTTGGAAGTTATCATGTTCCATGATTTTTAGTCATGGAGCAATCACCAGAAGAACAATGATGTTGAAGAGATGGGCTTTGTGGTGGGATTGGGAGGGATCAGTTAGAGATCATAGAGAATTGCGTGAGTTTTCTCCAATGCCCTCCAGATGGAGCATTTCTCCCTATTCAATTATGGGCTTAGTTCTTTCATTCTCACCTGGATCACCTACATTTGTATATACATATGTAGACTAACGTACATATAAATGCTACATATGTAACACATAATCCACATACTAATTTAACTATCTGTTTTGCTAAAAATCATAGTTTGAAAAATGTTTTTTTTTAAACATTTCATTTTCTCCAAGGAGAAATTTCTTTTTTTCATTTAATTCAATTAAGGCATTCAGGCTGTATAGTACACATATGACCATTCCACTATGGTCACCAATGAAAACAGCTTCTATTAAAATGCCATCAGATCTCTTCCATTTCATGTCTACTGTCTTCTCAATTTCATATATATATATATATATATNAGTGATGGACAAACTTTTTAAAAAGGGGGCCAAAGGAAAGGAAATGCTCATCTGTCAGTCTGTTTCTAAAGCAACTCTTTTGAAGTTTCATTGTATTGTATCCTACTCATTGTATTCATCAGATTAGGAATGATGTTTCAAGGCCAATAGAACATTTCAGTGGGCCACATCTGGCCTACAGGCTATAATTTGCCGATCACTGGCCTAGATTAACAGAAGAAGAAATAGAATATTTAAATAATCCCATATCAGAAAATAAGCCATCAAAGAACTCTCTAAGAAAAAATTCCCAGGGCCAGATAGATTCACAAGTGAATTCTATCAAACATTTAAAGAACAACTAATCCCAATACTATATAAACTGTTTGAAAAAATAAGCAAAGAAGGAGTTCTACCAAATTCCTTTTATGGCACAAATATGGTACTGATACCAAAGCCAGGCAGACCAAAACAGAGAAAGGAAACTACAGACCAATCTCCTTAATGAACATAGATGCAAAAATCTTAAACAGAATACGAGCAAAAACACTCCGGCAAGTGATCACAAAGATTATTCACTATGATCAGGTGGGATTTATACCAGGAATGCAAGGATGGTTTAATATTAGGAAAACCATCCACATAATTGACCATATCAACAACCAAACCAAGAGAAATCACATGATTATCTCAATAGATGCAGAAAAAGCCTTTGACAAAATACAACACTCATTCCTATTGAAAACACTAGAAAGTATAGGAATAGAAGGACCTTTCCTAAAAATAATAAACAGTATATATCTAAAACCATCAGCAAGCATTATCTGCAATGTGGATAAATTAGAAGCCTTCCCAGTAAGATCAGGAGTGAAACAAAGATGCCCATTATCACCTTTATTGTTTAACATTGTACTAGAAACACTAGCAATAGCAGAGAAGAAAAAGAATTCAAAGGTATTAAATTAGGCAATGTGGAGACTACACTATCACTCTTTGCAGAAGATATAATGGTTTACTTAAAGAATCCTAGAGAATCAACTAAAAAGCTAGTAGAAATGATCAACAACTTTAGAAAAGTTGCAGCACACAAAACAAACCCACATAAACCATCAGCATTTCTATACATTTCCAACACATCTCAGCAGCAAGAGTTAAGAAAGAGAAATTCTATTTGAATTGAATCTTGAAGAACACCATGAATTCTAAGAGGCAAAACTGGTGAAGAGAGAGCATTCTAGGTCTAGGGGCTAGTCAGAAAAAGGCATGGAGATGAGTGATGGAGCACTGCATATAAGGAATGCCAAGTAGACCAAAAAGGGTGGACTGTAGAGCGCATAAAAAGAAATGATGTGTGGTAAAACAAAATACAGCAATAGTGCAGGTTATGAAGAGCTTAAATGGTAAAGAGAGAAGCGTATATGTGGTCTTTGAAGTTAAAGGAAGTCACTGGGATTTATCGTATAAAAGGGTGACATTATCACACATTGTTACATTTTAAGAAGATCACTTTGGCAGATGTGTGGAGGATGAATTTGAGTGGGGACAGATTTGAGGCATTCTAATAAAAATGCCATGACAACACCCTCAGACAGAGGTGACAAGAGCCTGAAATATGGCTGTAGCTGCTGGAGTAAATGGCACATGTAAGAGATATTATGGAAGTTGAAATGAAGAGATTTGGTGATTGATTGGATATATTGGGTGAGTGAGACTAAAGAAGTGAGAATGACTCTAAGGTTGAAAAAATGGGTAAATGGAGAGGATGTTGCTAACCCCAACTGTAATAGAAAAAGAAATATCAATAAAAATTAATTTTTTAAAAATAGTAAAAAGAGAGGGAAAAGATAAGTTTTATATTGAACACATTAAGTTTGAGATCCATAGATGGCAACTGGTAATGTAAGATTGTGAGACTAGGACTAGATATACAAATCATAGAATCATCAGCACAGATAATCGAACCTAGAAGAGTTAAAAGGTAGTCATTGGTAAAATGCTCACCATGGAGTCAGGAAAACCTGGGTTTGAATCTCACCTCAGGCATTTACTATGGACAAGTCACTTACCCTCATATTCCTCACCTATAAAATGGAGATATTAACAGCACCTACTTCACAGAGTTGTTGTGAGAAAGAAAAAATATAATATTTATACAAAATGTCTTGTAAATAAAAATATGTTAAGAAATTACATGTTATTATATTATCATATTACATATATTTTTGTTAAATAATTATCATCCAAGTCTTTCCATAAATTCTACATAGAAGAGCCATTCACTATCCTGGGAGTTTTCCTCCTTTACTTTTTCACTATCTTGGGTTTAACAATGTACAACCTGGGTAGGTATCTATCATCTCTCTTGCTACATAACTATATATGCCAATCCTTTCAGTCCTTAATATAAGTCCTCAATTTATTTTGTCTATTTCTCCCCGTAAATCATCGTTGGTGATATGTCCATGCCCACTGTAGCTTTTCCCATTGTCCTTAGGACTCTTTGTCAGTCTGATTCTTTGGAAGTTATCATGTTCCATGATTTTTAGTCATGGAGCAATCACCAGGAGAACAATGATGTTGAAGAGATGGGCTTTGTGGTGGGATTGGGAGGGATCAGTTAGAGATCATAGAGAATTGCGTGAGTTTTCTCCGATGCCCTCCAGATGGAGCATTTCTTCCTATTCAATTATGGGCTTAGTTCTTTCATTCTCACCTGGATCACCTACATTTGTATATACATATGTAGACTAACGTACATATAAATGCTACATATGTAACACATAATCCACATACTAATTTAACTATCTGTTTTGCTAAAAATCATAGTTTGAAAAATGTTTTTTTTTAAACATTTCATTTTCTCCAAGGAGAAATTTCTTTTTTTCATTTAATTCAATTAAGGCATTCAGGCTGTATAGTACACATATGACCATTCCACTATGGTCACCAATGAAAACAGCTTCTATTAAAATGCCATCAGATCTCTTCCATTTCATGTCTACTGTCTTCTCAATTTCATATATATATATATATATATCCCTCCTCTACAAGGTTTTACAAATTAGCTCATTCTTCAAACCAGTATAGTCCCTGACTGTCCCGTGCTTCCACTTGGCAATCTGATTGAATTCAATAAGCACTTATTCAGTGTGCTACCTACTATGGAAAACCTTGATAGTAGGTATAGAGACCAAAATGAAGCAGTCTGTAATCAAGGAACTTAAATTCCACTGGCAAGATTAAATTAGTCTCTGATGGAGGAGGCAGTTTCTGCCTCTTTTGACTTCCTCCTTTTGAAGACTTCTCTAAAAAACCTTGGTCAAACTTCTCTAAGAAATAGAGACCAAATTCATGTTTCCATTTTGTCCACTTCCCATTTTTTGAAATCGAGAGCTTATTCAACAGGAAGGATTCGTCTTGCTATAATCACATATACTCTCTTATCGCTTTCTCAACTACTACTTGTCTGACTTCAGGCAAATCACTTATTCCTCCTCCAACCTCAGTTTCCTTATTTGCAAAACTGGGAAGTGGTATTAGATGTCTGAGATCCCTTCCAGATCCTTGCTTCTAATACGACTTTTATTTTGGTAATCACTTTAAGCCCAGATTTCTTAATCTCGGGGTCCCTAGATAGATTTCAAGGAGGGGGGGGGAGAGGTCTGTGAACTTTGGTGGAAAAAATTTACATCTATATTTTCATTCATCTCTGGCTATAATTTGACATTTCACTTAATTATGAACATCGGCAACGCACTGCTAATCTGAGCTGTCCAAAGGCTCTACAGGACTAATAAAGTGGTCCATGACATAAATGAAGTTAAGCATCCCCTGGCTATAAGCAAGCAATCTGACTTGCACACAAGCAATTGATTTTGAAATGAATGCTACATCAATATTTTAGCTTTTAAGAGAGTGATGTTTTCATGATGCTACTCAGAATTCCTCACATTCCACAATTTCTGATTCTCTTTTCAAAGGAAGTATTCATAATTTACCCATCTTGAGATTTCTGAGAAGTTGCAAATATTTCATCTCATTTTTTAAAACCTTACCTTTTATCTTAGTATTGCATCTAAGACAGAAGAGTAGCAAGGGCTCAGCAAGTGGGGTTAAGTGACTTGCCCAGCATCGCAAAACTAGGATGTATCTCAGGCCAGATTTGAACCCAGGTTCTCTCAATTCAAACCTGGTGGTCTAAATACTGTACTACCTACCTGCTCCCATTTAACTTCCTATTCCTAAATCTTGTTCCAATAAAGTTTTCAATACTCTCCCCAATATCCACTTTAGCGATGAAGTCAACTCAATATCAACAGAGATGGTGATATATCTCAGAGGACTTTGCTAAATGTTTCATGGGATCTTTCTCCTATGTTATCCTCCCAAACAGACATTGGTGTGAAATCACGATTGTCACCTTGGTGTCCTATTTGCTTACTTTCATTCTGAAGACTTAAAAAAAAACATATTCACAGCAATTAAGTCTTAATTTCTTGCTGCTCTCACTCCTTCCTGTTCTGAGTGTTCTTAAAATTCATCTGTTCTGGGGCAGCTGGGTAGCTCAGTGGAGTGAGAGTCAGGCCTAGAGACAGGAGGTACTAGGTTCAAACCTGGCCTCAGCCACTTCCCAGCTGTGTGACCCTGGGCAAGTCACTTGACCCCCATTGCCCACCCTTACCAATCTTCCACCTATGAGACAATACACATAAGTTAAGGGTTAAAAAAAAACAAAAATAAAATAAAAATAAAATAAAATTCATCTGTTCTAGGAAAATATTCATTGGTTATCCTAGTGTCCAATTCTAAGGCATTCTCTTATAACCCTTCTACAGAGACATGGAGAAAATTACTTTGATTCCATCTGTCTGGGTTTCAAAAAGGAAAGTACCAGAAAAACCTTTGTAGAGAAGGGGAACTAGAGTGCCTAAAAGAGTTTTAGAGAGCAATCTGATGGTATTTAGGGATCCTATTTACTTCCTAATTAAATGTAATAGATAGCAATGAGAAGCTAATCTAGGAATTCCCATTGAGGGGAGAGATCTTTGCATGGCATCAAAAAACACATCTGACAAGAATGACCACAGAAACAGACCATATAGAGATAAACACTATGTTGGTTTCCAACTATTACTAGGAAAAATGAGATAATAAATGCAAAAGCTCTCTGGAAAGCAAATAGAGTTTTGTATCATAAGCTATAGTGTGATGAAGTATCATTTTATTTATCAGTCCCTGGATTTACAATGATCCTAAAAGTGGCACAATTTCAAGGACCCAAACCAATTAGCCACTTGGATTTATTTTCTAGTGGCCTTAAAATTTACTCTTAGGGTTAAACATATTGATAACCACTGATACCGCCTAAGTAGCCCTTTCATTTCATGTCCATACACATTTGACTCGCAATTAATTATTAAAAAGTAACCATCCTGAAATCCTGACTTGAGTCCAAGATCTAAATTCATATTTTATCATAAATTTCTAAAGAATCTTAAATTAATATCTAAATTCATAAATTGAAATAATTCTTTTTTGTTTTATATTCCTAGTTATGAGTTAGAAATGAATGTGGCCAACATATTTGTGTACCATATTATGCAAAATGTGTTAGAATAATTTTTCCATGTGTTTCCAAGTTCCACTCTTTCATATGCAACTACGTATCTGTACATACACATACCCTCAGTAACCAGAGTAAAAAAGAATTAGCTATTCCAAGTATTGGGTAGATAATGATCAGATGGGAGAAAAGGACGTTCCTAAATATATCCTAAGGCATTAGATCAGGCTAAGCATCTTGATGGATAAATCGTCTTTCTGTTCAAATATACTGAGTGGAATTCCTTATCAAGATATCAGTAAAGAATTTCAACATGTCAAAATCATATACCTCACATCCTTCATCAATATGCTATTTACCTTCTTTCAAGGAACAGATTTCAACCAGTTGGTTTAGGTTATAGAATAAGCACCATGGAGAAAAGCACTCTTTGCTTCCAAAGGACATTACTCACATGGAAAAAAATCCTATAAACTCACAACATTTAGTTTTTGCAACAAAGATAAAAACAAATCTAGAATCAGGGGCCAAGATAAGTACATGATAACAATTCATCTGGTTTAGGGAGGGTACATTACCTTTTCCAGCCATGAGCCCTTCCTTAAACTTTGTGACTATGATTTAATCTTTATCCTTGGCCAAGGGAGTAATAGATGCAATATCTAATGAAGGGGAAGGCTCTGGAAATGAGAGTTCCCTCATAATTGTACTGGCAAGCATTGATTCTGGTCAAGCTCCTGAGGATGAAAATGTAGGACTCTCCTTTAGAGAGGGCTAGCTGGTTTGTACTGCCTCTAAAGATTACAACAGGAATAGCAGTTAAGAATCCTCCCACTGTGACCTTCAGCAAAATCAGCTAACTTTTCACTGAATCTACTTTGCTCACCTACAAAATTAGATTCACTCCTCTAAGGAATAACAAATAAAATAGCACCGAGAGCAACAAATAAGGATCAGACTAGACATGTTCCTTCTGAGTTTACTGATTCCATCAAATTCATCCTTTAGAACAGTCTAATCGACCACTTATTGAAAAAATTATCTAAAGACATTTAAATTATATGAATAGAATTACTCAATTTTCAGAAGACTTTCTCTTCTAAATCTTCTGATTTTAAACTGTAATTGATTTGTACAATGAAGACAAAATAAATAAATATATGAAAATAGATTTAATACTACTTTGCTTCCAACATCCCCAGCCATGAATAAAATATAAATAATTTTAAAATGACATTAACACTGACCCATATTACACTATGCTACAATGTGTGTACATGGCATGTAATTAGCCTCTCACAGAGGAGAAACAGATTTAATGAGCTGGAGTCAGATTGAGATACTGGGGGAGACGGGAAAATTTAACAAAAAATAATTGACCTTAAGGTTGGCAAACAGACACCTGGAGGAGATCAGCTATTTACACAACAATATAAATATCTTCAATCAAGTTGAAATAAGTCAAAGATTATTCTCTTTTCTTCATGTATGTATGTATGTATGTATGTGTGTGTATGTGTGTAAACATATCTATTGATCAAAGGAACTCAGATTAATTTGTATAGAACTACCTTTCCATCACAGCAAGAAAAAGGAATTTATAGTTGAACCACAGCAATGCAAATTCATCCATACCATAAAAAGAAACATGGTAACCTGAAGTCAGGTTTGGGATATTCCAGAAATCTGAAGAGTAACCAGAATAAAAGAGCTTTCATTTCTCCTTCCTTTTCGCAACATAGCACACTAGTCAATAGTTGAAATATCTCTGATATGAGGAGGTCCCCTCTTGTATCTACTCCAAAACTCCATTATCTGATCCTGAGGAGTCCCCCCAAATAGCAATACCATACACACACACAAAGTATCAGCTCACCAGAACACGTATGTCTTGGGTTACTTCTCCAGTTTCTCTTTTGAAAAGGACGAAGGACTGCTGATGAAAATCCATGAAGAGCCTGACTGACTCTCCTTAAGATTCGGTATTGATGACCATCTTGGCCTTCTCTTGGTGATCCGTGCTGAGACATGAGTGTTTTTTTTCTGGTTTTTTTTTTTCAGAGTCACTCAATAGGAAAGATTCTACAAGGTCTGGGCTCATGAAATATCCAAATCAAAGTTTCCAGTGCCAGTGGCAAAAGTTTCCTCCCTTTTCGACAATTCCCAGTTATTATGGAATTAAAATGCAAAAAAAGAAGGGATATGTGGAGAAATGTAGCTAGTGATAACCACCTCTGTTTCCCTCAAAAAGTGCTTTGCATATTTTCATTGCCAAACATGAGCGATAGGCAGATGCTGCAATTGCCTCCATTAGACCAAATCATGTAAAAATAGCTTCAGATTTATAACAACAGTCCTTTCTATGGCAAAAATACTTCATACCTGACAGTGACCCATTGATCCTTCCATCTGAGTGCATGCATTTTGCTTTCCATTACCCAGCAGCCAAAATTTCTTCTTTTCCATCAAATGAGGTGATATTTGGACAAACCCTGTTAATAAAGTTGAAATCTATCTACTGGCTTCCTAATGTCATTCATAGCCATAATTACCTAAGCAATTTTAGACTGCTGTCTAGGAAAGAGAAGAATCCACATCAGAAGAGAATCCATTGCCAAGGCTGGAGCCGAAGATCGCAAAATATCTTCGCTTTAAGTGGTGTCTCTTTGATTCACATCCATCTCGCAGGGGTTCTTGGATGGTACAGTCCCAGAGAAAGATTTTTAGTTTCTTGTTCTCAAGTTCACACATCAGTATTCACCCAGGCAGAAATCTAAAGCTGATACTCGTTCACTTTGCTTCTCATTCCTGTGACTACACCATCCGGTGTTCCCCTAGGGCTACCACTGTTCTGGGGCCAGGAGAACAGAAGCAAATTATTAATAGAAGAGGAAGGGCTGTTGGAAAAAAAAAGTACCTCTCTCTTCAATGATTTGTTTTTAAACCTAGGAAGTTTCCTTCCTAAAGAAGGAGGATTTGTTCTCAAGTGAGACTGTACGTCTTTATGGACATGCTCTGACAGTGGAAAGCAAATACACTTTACAAATGTAGTTGGTTTTTTTTTTTTAATGAAATCTCAGGAAGTTTCAAGTTCAAACAAACTACAAAAAGGAGGGGAAATGGATGCTGGCTTTCTTGAAACAAACCGGGAAATTCTACACTGTCTGTTACCCCCTGTCTGTTTTAGAGGAGAAGAGAAAGGAAACTGATAACACTGCTTTGCTTGGCAAGCAACACTTTCCACTCAGATGTGCTGAACTATGTCCCGGGTTTGCAGAGAGTTCTGCCAATACCCCCACTGTGTCCCCAGGCATGTTTGCGTTTAAGAGAGCACTGAATGTTAATGATGCACTATGCTTCCCTGCTCTCTCACAAGTCTCATAAATGAATTAAAAGGCAATCCTAAAAAAAAAAAAAAAAAAAAAAACCAACCAACCCTTGCATTTACTCACTACGCTTTTGTTTTCCTTCTAATAAGAAAAGGCATATATTTCATTTGAATGAGAAGGGCTGATTTATGGTCAAACCTTATTAAATTTTATTCCCAATTAATAAATAAAAATCATCTTAATTCTCCTTTAGAATTCAGAAAAGAACCTACTCTATGAAATTGATCTTTTTTTAAAGTTTCCAAAGCACTTTACATTTTTGATCAATGCAACAGCCCTCTGATGAAGATGCTATTATTATTCTTCCCATTTTACAGATGAGGGAAATGAGCCTGAGAGGAATTGAGTGATTTGCCCAGGGTCACAGAGCTAAATAATTATCTGATATAGGACTTGAACTATGGTCTTCCTGACTCTTAAGTCCAGCATTCTGTCCACCTCAATGCCCTGGACTGATTTCTTCTTTACTCATGAGTTAGACTAGTAATTGGGAGCAAAATCAGTCTTATTATTACAACAGAAATCAAGAAGTTATTATCTACACTTCACCCCTTTCAGAAGTTTTCCCCTAACCTTGATGCTTTCTGGTATAAATGTACTCTCTTAATGGAAAGACATGACTCCTGGAGAACAGCGACTTATTTTCATTCTTGTTTTTGCCCTTCTATTGAATTCTTAGCACTTAGCATAGTACCTGGGGCATATAGTAGGTACTTAATAAATGCTAGCTGACTGACACCTGTGGATTCACTCTGAAGGGTTTAGCTTCTGAATGCGGAATAGTTTGCATAAATATCAAAACCTCATAAGTTACCCAGAATAAATTTGTAGGGGTATGCGTTTGTATGTATAAGCAGGGAATTAACATAAATGCTATATGTTTAATACTTGGGGCAGCTATGTGGTGCAGTAGATAGAGTGCCTGACCCGGGGTTAAGAAAACTCATCTTGGAGGCAGCTGGGTGGCTCAGTGGATTGAGAGCCAGGCTCAGAGACAGGAGATCCTGGGTTCTAATTTGGCCTCAGACACTTCCTAGCTGTGTGACCCTGGGCAAGTCATTTAACCCCCATTACCTAGCCCTTACTACTCTTCTGCCTTGGAACCAATACACAATATTGATTCCAAGATGGAAGGAAAGAAGGAAGGAAGGAAGGAAGGAAGGAAGGAAGGAAGGAAGGAAGGAAGGAAGGAAGGAAGGAAGGAAGGAAGGAAG
>NC_058132.1:505806820-505922153 GCF_016433145.1 Gracilinanus agilis
AAGGAAGGAAGGAAGGAAGGAAGGAAGGAAGGAAGGAAGGAAGGAAGGAAAGAAAAAGGAAGGAAGGAAAGAAAAAAGGAAGGAAGGAAGGAAGGAAGGAAGCAAGGCATGGAGAAAATTCTGTTCAACCAATTTAGTCCTAGTTCTTCCATCTAGGGTAAATTATGATCGATCTATTCTCTCTTCTGTAAAATCAGTCTTTGTACATCAAAATACATGTCACTAATCCATTATCTTCCATCATGCCCACAGGAACACCACCCTCCTTGCAAGATCAAATCAGCCTTAGAACTCACACTTCATCAATAAGGGAATCCTCTGATTAGAGAGTGGACTAAAGAGCTCCTCCCATAGTTTCTATTTAAAGAAGTCACCCAGGCTAACTATCTCTTCATTTCCATTTGGCTGCACTCCTTTGGATGTCTCCGTCTCATCCTTTCAAGTTTGGGTACCTTCTCATCTCCTATTTTTCAGCACTCTTTTGTGTATTTGTCTTCCTTGACTATAAGTTCCTTGAGGTAAATGATTCTTTCTCTTTCTCTTTTTGTATTTATATCCCCAGTCCTTAGCAAAATGCCTAACAGTTAGGATGATTTCAATAAATGACCACTGACTAACTTTGGAGACATAGTTTCCAAATTGCTTTCCAGAATGGCTGGACCAATTCAGTACTCCATCAACAGAACATCACATCAGTGTGTCTGTTTTTGCACAGTTATATAACTTTCTTTTTTCTCAGTTTTGACAATTTGGGAGGTGGAAGGTAGAACATCAGAGTTGTTTTAATTTGAATTTCTCTAAGAATTAGTGGTATAGATTTGTTTTTTCCTATGGCTATCTATAACCTGGATTCCCCCCACACCTTGAAAATTGCCTGTTTATCATTTCTCAATTGGGGAATAGATCTTATTCTTATAAATCTAAACATGTTTCTTATATGTCAAAGAAATGACACCAGAAACTGGCCGAGAAGATTCTTTCCCCAAAAATAATTGTTTCTTTCCTATCGTATACTTTTCCTTTTCTCTTGCCTTTATTCTTTTACGAACATAAAACATATAACAAAAATCACTCCAAGACCTCCATCTTATTTGACTGCCTCAATTGCCTCCTTGATCACAGCCCTGCAAGGTTTGAATCCCGACTTTGGCACTTACTGGTGACTATTTCCAAGTCATTTAAATTCCCTGGGGATTGGATTTCTCATCTGTAAGATGAGGATAATATTAATGGTCCTTACCTCACAGGGTTGTTATGAAAATTGAAAGAGATAATGTATTTAAAGTACTTTGAAAATCTCATAAACATTACCTGTGTCAACTACAACCATTGTTATTATCTGTTCATTCTTCTCAAGTCTGTTTTCTGAAGTTCAAAATGCAATTGTTCTAGGAAAAATCACTGACTATTCCTTTTTTATTTAATGTCTGGAAACTGAACTATTATACAGATAGATAAAATAAATCAATTTTTGTAACTGAAAGAAAAATTGTGATGCAACTTCATTTTCTGAAAATGTCTATAAAGCATCTTTGTGATAAATCCAAGATATAGGGAATTGTGTACATGTTCTCCCTGTTTGCATGCAGTTTTTTTTAAACCCTTACCTTCCGTCTTGGAGTCAATACTGTGTATTGGTCCCAAGGCAGAAGAGTGGTAAGGGCTAGGCAATGGGGTTAAGTGACTTGCCATGGGTCACACAGCTAGGAAGTGTCTGAGGCCAGATTTGAACCCAGGACCTCCCCTCTCTAGCCCTGGCTCTCCATCCACTGAGCTACCCAGCTGCCCCCTGCATGCAGTTTTAATTTCTTCTACTGTGTCTGCATATTTTGATGACTTTTCTTCACAAAAATTTTAGAGACTGAATGCTTGATGTGGTGACCTATTAAAATGCTCCTAAATTTTTGTAGGTTATTATTATTTAGGGATGAAAATGGAAAACACTTTTGTCTATAACAGTATAATTTGTTGAAACCAGAAGGCTATTTTCCCATCTGTATTTGTCATATAGGAATTTGTCTGTAAACTTATGAAGAATGTAGTGGGTTCCTGGTGCATAATTTTATTTTTTAATTATTTCTCCTTCCTGTTATTTTTAATGGAGAAGAAATTCAGCATAGTGGGAAAAAACATCAAATTAAAAGGGAAAAGACTTGGATTCAATTCCCACCTTTGCCCCTTTACCACTAGTACAACTTTGAGAAGGTCATTTCCACTCTATGGGCTTCAGGTTCCTCATCTATAAAATGGGAGGGAATGTTAGATTAGATGACCTGTAAAATCCTTTTCAGTTCCAAGTCTTTGATCCTATGATCTCCTTTAATACTTCAAAACATCTCTGATTTAATCAGTATTGGTATTCCCTTCATCAGCACAGATCATAATCCTTCCATGCCTTAGTAGTTGATGTTCAGGAGTGGCCAAAAAAATCCATTACTTATTAGCCAAGCTTCTGGTAATGAGTCTCTCTAAATTCAAGGGGGTAGAAGGAAACAATTATTTATTAAGCACCTATTATGGGTCAAGTACTATGTTATGAACTCTTTTTTCTTTTTAAACTTTGAAAATTTTTTCTGGATTACACATTGAGATGATTTTTAATAATGGTTTTCTGTAGGTCTTGATCAATGATACATGTAAAACCCAGTGGAATTGTGTGTTGGCTATGGGGGGGGGAGGGTGGGAGAAGGGGAGGGAAAGAACATGAATCATGTAACCATGGAAAAATATTCTAAATTAATTAATTAAACTTTAAAAATGATTTTCTGACATTTTGCAATCCACGTTCTCTTCCTTCCTCTCCTACCAAAGACAGAGGTAACATGTGCTAAGAACTTTTCAAACACTATTTCACCTGATCCCCACAGCAACTGTGGCAGGTAGGTATTATTATTAACCCCATTTTTCAGTTGAGTAAAGAAAGGCAGATGGAAATTAAGAGATTTGGCCAGACAAACACAGCCTAGTGGGAGGCTGGATTTAACTCTTCTTCCTCGCTCCCTGCTCAGCATTCTTATCGGCTGAGTCACCCAGCTGCCTCCAAACTTCAGAGAAGTCGCTTGCTGTAAAGTTATAATGCATAGAGCTGGCTTCAGAGCCAGGAACTCTTGGGTTTGAGAGTGCCTTTGATACATTGATTATTTGATCCTAAGATTAACACTTAATCCCTTGATGCCCACTGCCACACTCCAAGAACAAAATTACAAAGAATGTGCTGACCAGTACTACAAGAGAAAAATGGTCACCAGGAGTTTATTACCCCAATGAAACTACAGGTTCACTCCTTATTCCTAAATTCCAATGAAACACAGATGATGGTATTATTTGACCTATTTGACATTCCTCCAGCTTCACAGGATGGCAGACTTTGGGCTCTCCTGGCATAGCTTCCAAAAACCGAGTATACCTTCCATGTCAAGCAGTTGATCATTTAAGTGCCTATGAAGCAAGCACATAAGTGCCTATGTGTCACCAACTACTAGGCACTGGGCAAAGACAAAAAGAACCTCTCAAATACTTAACATGGTGTCATAGGAGATGTATAGCTTTAAGTGTCCACAAAATAAGTACAATAAGGAACAGGAATAGAGGTGCCACTTTTTTTAAACCATACATTTGATTGAACCTTTGTTTGGTATACAAGTCCTAGGCTAAAAACTGGGACTGGTGAATTTAATATCTTTCTTATCCCACTTTTCCTTTTTTTTCTTTTTATGATCACTTAAATGCCTCATTGAGGAATCCTGGAAAATGCCAAGAGTTCTTACTTTTCTCCTCTGTTCAAAACTGCCTAAAATGTCATCAATTCCTTTCTTGAGTTTAGCCTTGAGAATAATATTTTGCTTAAAATATTCTGACCATGTCTTTTTGGTGTTTTGATAAAGCACAGAGAATATTTTGGAGATATAGGACTTTTAAGTGCCTTAAGAGTTCACGTGTGCCTATGAAGAGGCCAACTGGCAAAGGAGTAGTAAGTAGCCACCTTGCTTGGGTTCAAAGTTCTGCTGCCTTAATATATTAGGGCTGAGAACATAACTATTTTTGAATTGGGATATGGTCCCAAAGCACTGTGCCATCCCACCTCCTTCTTCCTGATCACCTGGAATATTTGAATACTCTCTTCTTACCTTCCATTTTCATCATCTCTCTGAGAGTCAAGTGTTGGTCATCGTTCATTTTTAAAAAAGCCCAATGACATCACAGGGTGATGTCCTGACTCAAGCATGAGCTAGATTTAAGTGAGGCAGAATTGCACAGTCATCAGCTTTACTCTCTCTTTCAGGGTCATCACAGTAGAGTGGATAGAGAGCTTTTACAGAGTGTACGTGAAATGATGCTGGAACTGGAGGGTGGCAAGCATCGTGGGAGAATTTAAAAAATAGACACATCAATAGTGATAGCCATCACCCCTAGGTCCAGCCTAAGCTTTGTTCTTGCCCATAAAAATGGTCCAAAGTACCATGCCAGAGCAGAACAGTTACTGTTGCCATGATGTACCAGCTATGTTAATGTTGGGCCATCTGCTGCCCCAACAGGGACAGCCTGTGTGCCTTCATTGATACAAACATTTTTATCAGCACTACTCAAGAGATTATCCTTTTTTTGGATCTTCAATCGCCTCATTTCTTGATTACCTAGAAGCCTTGAATGCTCTCTTCTTTCCCTTGCATTTTCATTATTTTTCTGAGAGGCAATATGGTAACTGCATAGGGCATTGGGCAGTCAAGAAGACCTGGATTCAGATCCTATCTCATACACTACCTGCGTGTCTGAGCAAGCCATTTAACCTTTCTCAGAATCCCTGTCCTTCTATGCAAAATGAAATGGTTGGACTAGATGATTTCCTATTTTCCTTTCTAACTCAAAATCCACTTTCTGTGAGCTCACAGTACTCTCTACTTCCCCAGGAGAAGTACTATTCTCTATTCCTACTTCACAGATCCTATTTTGATGAATTCCTCTAATGAATTAAAATTAATATAATATTTTACTTTTCCTCAATTACTTGTCAAAACTATTTTAACATTATTTTTTTTTAATTCTGAGTTCCAATTCCCTCCTTTTCCTCTCTCCTCCCTGGGTGGTTAAGCAATTTGATGTAGGTTTTACAGTGTAATCATGTGAAATCTATTTCCATTCTGGTTATGTTGTGGAATAAGACTCATTAAAAAAAATAAAGAAAAGAAAGTGAAAAATAGTATGTTTTGCTTTGGTCTGCATTCATACTCCATCAATTCTTTCTCTGATCTTCTTTCTTTAGGCAAAAAGATGCCCCCATACATAGATATCATCCCTCAAAAATAAGCTTTCTCAACAAGGAAAATATGTTTTTTAAAAGCCCATACCTTCTATCTTAGAATTATAAGTATCAGTTCCAAAGCAAAAGAGCGATAAAGGTTCAGCAGTTATGTTTAAGTGACTTGCCTAAGGTCACATAGCTAGAAAGTGTTTGAGGAAAGATTTGAACCCCAGTTTTCTAGGGCTGACTATCCACTGAGCCACCTAGCTGTTCCACATTAAAAAAATTATACAAAATTACCACTTAATAATATTTACTGGAAATAATAGGTAGCATCTACGTAGAATTTCCAGGTTTCCAAAGCACTTTAACTATTATCTCATTTGAGGTTGGATGAGTAAAGCCGGAGAGCATGAGGCTATGTACCTAGTTTAGAAATGCTCCGGCTGAGGTTGAGGTGAAGGACCCCAAAATAGACAGGCACACAAAGTGCCTTAGTCACTCATATTTTGGGCAAAAGGGGCCATAACAGAGGTTGGTGGGAACAGACTGCAAATACCACAGAGGAGGTAAGGGCAGGCAGCTAGGTATGCTATACACCATAGTGCATAGACTTCCAGGTTTGGAGTCAGGAAGACACAACTTTCTGAGTTCAAATCCAGCCTCAGACACTCACTTGCTGTGTTAAGAGTCACTTAACCCTGTTGACCTCAGTTTCCTCATTTATAAAAAGAACTAGAGAAGGAAACGACAAAGCACTCCAGTGTCTTTTATGAGAAAACCCAAATGAGTGAGAAAAAGTCAGAAAAAACTGAAAACAAAACAAAACAATAACAAAAGAGAAGGACAAAATTCAATTGGGATACATCAAACACACATGGGTTTTATACAACCCAGATTTCAAGGGGAAGAACACAGTTTATATTTAGACCCGTATGGTATGAACTCCTTCCATTTAGGAATTTTTCAAAAATTTGTGTGACGTCAGTTCCTATTGTAATAAGAGTACACACATAAGTATGAATTTTTATGCAGATTGTTCCCAAACATAACAATATTTATTTTGAGCCTACTGTGTGCCAGGCTCAGTGCTAAGAACTTTTAAAATATTACCACATTTTATCTTTGTAACAACCCTGGGAGACCAGTGCAATTGTTACTGCAATTTTACAAATAAGATAACTGGGATACAGAGAAATTAAGTGACTTGTGCAGGCTCATACAGCTACTGATAAGTATCTGAGGCTAGATTTGAACTCCAGTCTTCCTTACTCCAGGTAAATATGTTTGTGTTCTACTGCAGGATCAAATGAACTGATGTATATAAAACACTTTGAAAAGCATAAGCGTGCTATAAAAGTGTCAGCTAATGATATTAGTTAATTTTTTTTTCTAATAAGGTTTCTGAATTCATGGTCTTTGCCTATGAGATAGGATTCAGTAATATGAATACTTGGCAATGGTTATGGCAAGCAGGTAGCTGTGTCCAAGGTTCACTGGTAGCTTGTCATCACAACTTAGCCTATTAAAACTTCCTTTAGTAACATCAAATGGGGAAACATGATCAAAACTAGACCCTGCCCATCCAGTCACCACAAGGACTCTCAGAGAAATGATGGAAATGGAAGTAAAAAAAGAGAGCATTTGAAGATTCCAGGCGATGAAGAAATGAGGCAAAGATCCAACAAAAAGGCAACGTCCTGACTAGTACTGATAAAAATGTTTGAATCAAGACGGGAGGTCTTAGGTTCAAATGTGACCTCAGACACTTCCTAGCTGTGTGACCCTGGGCAAGTCACTTAATTTCCATTGTCTAGCTCTTACTGCTCTTCTGCCTTGGAGCCAATACAGGGTATTGATTCTAAGACGGAAGATAAGAGTTTTAACAACAAAGAAAAAGAAAGCAAAAAAAAAAAAAATGTTTGAATCAATGAAGGGAGCATTTCCAAGTGGGAGCAGCAGATGAGCCGGCATTAACATAGATGGTACATCATGGCAACAGTAACTGCCCTGCTTTATCATGGTGCTTTGGTCCATCTCTGGAGCAAGAAGGGAGCTCTCCACCTTTTCCTGGACCTGGAGTTAGCAGCAATCACTATTGCTGGGTCTTTCTTTCTAATTCTCCCATTATGCCTATCAGACTCCAGTTATAGCATAATTCCACGTACACTCTATATAGCATTCTATCCACGATTCCATATTGCCTCTCAAGAGAGATGATGAAAATGGACTGTGAGAAGAGAACATTTGAGAATTCCACATGGTCAGGAAAAGGAAGAGAGGTAGGATGGAACCGTGCTTTGGGACCACATCCCAGTTCCAGACCAGTTATGTTCTCAGCGCTGTATATAAGGCGAGAGAGCTTTGAACCCAAGCAAGGTGGCTGCTACTCCTTCCCATGGCCAGTTAGACTGTCCACTGGCATCCGTGAACTCTTCAGACACACATCTCCAAAACGTTCTCTATGTTTTATTGAATCACCAAATAGACATGGTCAAAAGATGTCCACTAAAACATTCTGGAGGCTAATCTCAGAGAAAAGCACTGATGGTGTTCTAGACAGAATGGTACTGAGGAGAAAGAGGAAAATGCTTGGCATTTTCTTCAGGTTCCTCAGGTAGTACCTGGGATTTTACAAGGCGAGTGCCCTCTGCTGGCCACATGGAATGCTGAAAAGCTTTTGGGAAGATTCCCCATTGGCCTCACCGTCTGTATCCTAAGACTGTTGAGCTGTTGGTTTGAGTGGTCAACAACTTAAATATTATGGGCTCTCTTTGGGTAACTGAGTGACATATTGCCTTTCCAGAGGCTGCACACTATGTGATCAAGAAAAAATTTGAGGGGGAGGCTCACAGCTTATTTTTGGACCAATACAATAACAACATCTTTTCATTGAAGAATTTCTCAAAGATTTGTGTAGTGGTTTCTGTAGAGAATATGGAAATGTCTGAGTGAACCATTTAATCTGTCAACCTAAAGTGGTAGCCATGAAATAAAGAAAAAATCTGACAAGAGGATAAAAGAAAAGCTGGTAGAGCCCATGCTATTAGGACTAAATTATCCTTTATAGTTTTCTTTTTTGTCATGGCACAACGATAGAAAGCCGAGAGGAAGAGACTCAATGTTAAAGCATCAGGGGATGTCAGAAAATGCCATTCTGAATAGGGCATTAAGAAATAAAATATACTATGCAGCAGAGAGGCTGTGCTGTCAGAAATGCCAAGACAGAGGGAGGCATGTAGGACTACTAAGAAAGATCTGGGTCTAAATGCCAGGTCACCATGCCATGCAAGGAGTTCATTTGGAAGGGCAGTGGCCTTCCTATCTATCTTGGGAGTCCAAATGTTTGGTACTGTGCCCACCCAGAATTGATAAGATGATAAGTCAAAGAACAGTCCTTAAAGTGGGAATTTGCTAGACCCTGCTGGACAGCACAATTGCCTGGCAATTTGCCAAAGAAGAATCTAAAGGTGTGCCTTATTTAGGTAACAAGAAGAGAATATTTCTTTTCTTAAGCTTTATCTGATATAAAACTAGGAAAGAGAAATGAACAGAGAATCACAGGTTTCAAGCTGTGACAGACCTTAGAAGCCATTCAGTCCAATCTTCTCATTTCACAGATGGGAAACTGAGACCCAGAGACATGGCTTAACTGCCCAAAACCACATAGGATTTCAACTCAGGTCATTTAACTCCAAATTCAAAAGGCTCTTTCCACTGAATCACTTGACATTCCTCCTTTGCTACTAGCATCCAGGAGTACCAGTAGTTACTTTGGAAGGGGTTTATATATGAACTTAACCACTGAATACAGTGACTGTCCTTATACTTATGGATGCCTTTTTGTTTACCTAAACATTTGGGAGTCTCATTGTTGCATTCTAGTATCTTTCAGTGTTCTGCAGTAAATGTTGCTAAACTAATGTAATCTGATTGTATTTTCCTTTTAAGTCCCATGAAGCAGAGGTAAAAATAAGACTCTCGAGGGGGAAATGAGAAATGAGTTACGTTTTGAGATGTCCTCAGAATTTAAATCTGGTGTAGGGGCAAAGTACAAACCCAAGTGTGATATATTTATAAAATATTTTCTGCAATTGCCGCTTCAACCATCTAAAACCCCCAAAGGAATCTGGACCCAGGCAAAAGGAACATGGATTTGCTGTAGTCAGCAAACCATGACCCTCGGGCTATATCCAACCTCCAACAGTTTTTGTATGGCTGCAAGCTAAAAAGCCCTACTTTGCTGACTCCTGCTTTAGAAAATTCTCTTTGCTACAAGGTCATTCAAAATCCTGGTTCGGCCATTGAACAACAATCTGGAATACTGAATTCGATAGCACTCAGCTGTTCGTAGATCCCTCATTTTATCAAGATACTATTTTAGAAAAAAAAGATACTATTTTAATTTATGTTCATGTTTATTTCACAACCTATGGAAATACAGCTTTCTCAGAGGATGCTAAGAAATGGCAGCATATTGGTGGGCAACAGTCAGAAAAGGGGTCACCCTTCTGATCAAGAGTCCTATCTATCCCTTGAAGCAAACAAAGGCAAAGCTACCAAAAGCAACTAAAAAAATGACCAAAGAAAGGCCTTTAACAATGTGTAGAAGAACAACTGCCCACTACAGTCTATCTCCTCATTCATACTCCCAGGCTCAGATAGCAATATCAGTAAGATTATCTTTAAACATTGGAGAACACTGAATACAAAGTTCCCTTGAATGCAGTACAAAAGCATTTGGTAGTGTTATTTGACTTCCTCCAAAAAAATTTTTTTTAACTCTGACCATTCCATTTCAGCTGTTAACCTAAGGCTGTAAAATGCTCATTCACAGAAGAGCCGGCAGAAGTTAGGTTCCTGGATCAGTTCTATTTTCATTGTAGTGTATTCTCATGTTCTTTCACTGTACATTTCTCGATCACTCAACTCTCTAAAGCAAACCCATTTTTTAAAAGATTATAATTAATTTAAACAAGAAATAAACTGAACAAATCTCCACTCTGGGCCCATGAAGGTCGCAAAGAGTCAGAAATGACTGAACAACAACAAATGCTTCACCTTAGAGTTGGATGGATTTAGATTTATACCAATCATGGGGAAAAAAATTCCCTGAAAGGTTAATTACAATATAGATGTTAACCAAAAGCTGCTGAACCACTATTGAGTTCCTGAAAATCAAACTTACTCTAAAGAGTCTACTTCCAAGTTATACATGGGAATTAAGGACTTGGAAGCTTTTATTTAATAGGATGTCCCAAAAATTAAAAATAATTTTATTTGACCAGAATGTAGATGAAAAGATAAAGACTGTTATTTATAAGATATTTGATTAAAATGAGAAAATGATCTAAGACAAGACTACAGAAACCTAATTTGTTTAACTACAACTGAAAAGCTTCTCTAGGACAAAACTAACACATACACCCAAACAAAACCCTAAAGTCTCTAAAAGCACTTCAATTAACTCTGAATTGGTTTTGCCAATTAAAAACAATAGCTCAGAATAAAACCTTCTGGATGTGACTCCATCTTTTCCCTGAAGAGTAAGTAGCTTTTGACAGATCCAGGCTTTCAATTCTGCTTTTTGTGTAAATTCGCCTCTTAGCCAGCACCATTTACTCTCACCACAAGGACACAAGACGGTTTATGTCTTTCACAAAAGGTTCTAAAATTCCTGGTTTGAAATGACATTAGCTAGTCTGACTTAATAGAGGCACAAGTCACTATAATATGTGAAGTTCTCTTTCAAAGGGAATCCCTAAAAATGAGAAGTCACAAATAGCTGTAGAATCCTTGAGTGTTGGAGCTGGAAGGGATAGCAGTGATCATATAATCTAACCCCTCATTTTACAGAGGGGGAAATCATAAAGTAATTAAATGGCTCACCCAAGCAGCCAATGAATGGCCCGATAGGGACTAAAGACCAAGTCTCCTGATTCCATCTGGTCTCATACGTTTGCTAGTTGTGTGACTCTGGGCAAGTCCCTTAACTCTATTTGCCTCAGTTTCTCATTTGTAAAATTAACTGGGGTAAAAAAAAGAGCAAATTACTCCAATACCTTTGCCAAGAAAACCCCTAAATAGAGAAATGAAGAGTCAGACAAGACTGAACAAGAACAACATCATAGCTATTTCTGTAAGCAGCTGGGTGGCTCAGTGAATAAAGTGCCAGGCCTGGAGAGGCAGGAAGACCCATTTTCCTCAGTTCAAATCTGGTCTCAGACACTTCCTAGTTGTGTGACCCTAAGAAAGTCACTTACCTTGTTTGCCTCAGTTTCCTAATCTGTAAGTTGAACTGAAGAAAGAAATGGCAAACTGCTCCAGTATCTTTCACAAAGAGTCAGACATCACTGAACAACCACTTATTTTTGCAAAATTACACTCAGTAGTATAGAATACTATCAAGAGCATGCTGATGCTAACTGTTTTTCTTTTCTTTTTTCTGCCGTTACTTTCTGTCTTAGAATCAATACTAAGTGTTGGTTCCAAGAAAGAAGAGTGGTAAGGCAATTGGGGTTAAGTGACTTGCCCAAGTTCACACAAGTATCTGAGGCCAAATTTGAACCCAGTACCTCTCATTTCCAGGCCTGGCGCTCAATCCACTGAGCACCTAACATCCCTGCTAGTTGCATTTCAAGCCAAGTCTAGGGTACAGTGTAGATTACTGCTTAAGTATGACTTGAATTGAAAGATTGAAGAAGAGAATGTTGATGAATATGAACTAGGTGAGGATAGAATTTGGTATGATAGCTTGGAAGACAAGATACATTCCTTCTCTGACAATGTGTAGTGTTGAACTCTCTTAAGGATCATAGACATACAGAAAGATTTTAAAAGCTTCAATCACAGTAAAAGAAAATAATAAATGTTGGAGGGGATGTGGCAAAATTGGGACACTAAAACACTGCTGTTGGAGTTGTGAACTGATCTAGCCATTCTGGAGGGCAATTTGGAACTATGTGCAAAGGGCTTTAAAAGAATTCATACCCTTTGATTCAGCCACACCACTGCTGGGTTTGCATCCCAAAGAGATAAAAAAAAAAGGAGGGAGAAAGGATCTGTTAGAACAAAAATATGTATAACTGTGCTTTTTGTGATGGCAAAAAATGGAAACTGAGGAGATGTCCCTCGATTGGGGAATGGCTGAACAAATTATGGTATATGAGGGTGATAGAATACTATTGTGTTATAAGGAATGATGAACTGCTTGATTTCTATAAGAACTTGAAAGACCTACCTGAACTGATATGAAATGAAATAAGCAGAACCAAGAGAACATCATACACAGGAACTGTAACACTGTGGGACATCAAATGTGATTGACTTTGCTACTAAAAGCAATGTAATGGTCCAGAACAACTGAGAGATTTATGAGAAAGAACACTATCCACGTCTAGAGAAAGAACTGTGGGAGTAGAAATCAAGAAGAAAACATGATTTATTAAATGTCTATATAGATATATGATTTGGGGTTGTGATTTTAAAAGATTGCTCTATTACAAAATTGAATAATACAGAAATAGGATTTGAGTGATAATATATGTATAACCCAGTGGAGTTGTTTGTCAACTCTGGGAGGGAGGAGGGAAAAAGGGAGGAAGACAACAAGAATCATGTAACCATGGGAAAAATTAAAAAATTAAAATAATAATAAAATAGAATAATGGAAGACAATTTTTTAAAAAGCTTTGATCGTGTAGAGGTAGCCGTCTTCTTAACATGTTGCTGATTTTCCACCTTGCCTCCCCTGAGACTTCAAAGAATTTCCCCTTGGGTGAACTGAAATCTCAGCTTGTGTCCCATAAGCTCATTTACTATGTGTTTTCTAGCGTCTTCTATTTCATGCAACTTCTGATTTCTATTTTCCATTTGCTTAGTTAAGTGAATTCACTCTCTATTTGTCATGTTCTTTTGTGTAAACAGAGTTTGGTGGGAAAGAATCAACTTGACAAGTGTAAAGTAAGACTAACCTTGCCCTTTAAAGAGATAGGCAGAGAAGTAGTTTTGGTCTTGAGTCTTTTGTACCTCTAGACCAGCAATAATTAGGTGGAAGAAATAATTCTAGTCCATTACTCCCTTAGAGAATGGAGGCAAGAGCAACCAGCCTGGCAGCGTTCCAGGGGATTTCCTGCTCCTTCCCTCTGTACCCCCATGTGTCGCGCTGGCTCTCCTTTCCTTAGAAATAGACTAGATCTTAGACTCCAATTATTAATGCTTCCCATAAGCCAAATTTGGACAATGCATATAGATGCCCATATCTTATATGGGTGTGCCCACATCTTAAATCAGGAATAAAACAGTAAACTGATTTAACAGCTGTGAGCTCCAATCAAATTCAAGTTCCCTTTGATTACTTTTAACACAAGTAGCAAAATCTACCACAAAGTATGTGCATTCTCACTCTATTTGTATTCTGATGTATCATTTTGGCCATGTACCATCAAAAGGTAGGCTCTGAGACAGCTAGGTGTCAAAGTGGATAGCGTGCCAAGCCTGAAGTCAAGAAGACTCATCTTCCTGAGTTCAAATCTGGCCTCAAACATTTACTAGCTGTGTGACTATGGGCAAGTCATTTTAACTCTGTTAGCCTCAGTTTCCTCATCTATAAAATGAGTTGGAGAAAGAAATAGCAATCCACTCCAGTATCTTTGTCAAAACCCCAAATGGGAGCATGAGGAGTCAGACATGACCAAACAACAATACTTAAGGAAAAAATGATCCTTTCTGAAAGCAGATAAAAGCATACCATTTTCCATTTTATTTTCTTCATGAGTTTTTTTCTTGTATGTGTGATGTGTCTTCTTTAATAACATGATGAATATGGAAATATATATTGTATGATAGCACAGTTATAACCTATATATCATATCACTGGTATGAAAAGGAGGGAGGGAGAGAATTTAGATTGCAAATTATCAAAAATAAATATTTTTCTACATAAAATAAATACAATACAATATTGGTGGGTATGGGGAAACATATATATATATATATAACTAGAAAAGTTTTCCTTATGGTTCCTGGTAATATTTGAAACCTGAGATCTTAAGGACCAGTGTGGGTAAGGACCAGCACTTTGGCCATGGTGTTTAAGAGATAGCTAATAGCTTGTATATAGTTTTTTTTTAAGTTTTTTCAAAGTGATTTATAAATCTCATTTTTCTCCTTTTATCTCATTTCCTCCTCACAACCACCCTAGTAGATAGGTGCTATTATTATCTTCATTTTACAGATGAGGAAACTGAGGCATTGAGCTTAAATGATTTGCCCAAGATCACAGCAAGTAAATATCTGAGGTCAAATTTGACCTCTGGACTTCCTGCCTCCAAATTCAGTACTTGGGCATTGTTCCATCTCCCTGCCAGGAAATTCTCCTTGGGAGGACATTTAAGAAGCATTTAAGGGGGCAGCTGGGTAGCTCAGTGGATTGAGAGCCAAGTCTAAAGACAGGAGGTCCTAAGTTCAAATCTGGCCTCATACTTCCCAGATATGTGACTCTGGGCAAGTCACTTAAACCCTATTGCCTAGCCCTTACTACTCTTCTGCCCTGGAGCCAATACACAGTATTGACTCCAAGACAGAAGGTAAGGGTTTTATTTAAAAAAAAAAAAAAGCATTTAAGAAGCAAATGATGTGACTAAGCATTGTGAAAGACATTGGGGATTCCAAGACAAAAATGAAACTCCCTTGCCCTCAAAAAACTTACATTTTAATTTTCCAATTACCTTTTGGATGAGTTAATATATCTTTGTAAAGACATCACTATTTACCTATTTAGGAACACTTAGGGGGTGGGAACCTGTCATTTCAGGGGTGTAGAAAACTCCTCTTATTGCAGAGAAAACTGCAAATCAGCTCTTCCCCCTTAACTTTATAGCATTCCCTGAGGAACAGGGACATTAAATGACTCACCCAAAGTCAAACAGCTCAAAAGTGTCTGAAGTAAAATTTGACCTCAAGTCTTTCTAGCTCTGAGCAATATTGTTTCTCATATTTATATGTTTTTATTATGATACTCTGGGAAACTGAGATGTGGTCTTCAGGTGGGTCCAGGATAAAAGAACAACATACACAACTTGCTGGTTATGTTGACCTTTTTGTTTAGCAAAGCCTCATATCTTATAAGGTAGAGCTCAAATCCCAACTCCTCCAGGAAAGCTTTGAGTTCTACCTAAACTAATGTGTCCTTCCTTTACCCAAGGACATCTGTATTACACCATAATCTCTTTGATTGCTTTTTTTCCCATGTGGGCACATCCTCTCTCTATAACTAACTTAAGGCCCCTTTAGGGCAGGGATCGTGTTTTACACTTTTTTATGGATTTCCCCCCTGCCCCTTTAGAGCTATCTCTCAAGAAGTAACCGGTATCTGATCGAAGAAGAGCTCCTTAAAAACTATCTTTCCAGCATTTTTACATGCCCTAGAGTAGCTAAGGCACTAGATGCATTCAAAAGCCAATCAACATGGAAAGGAGTGAGAAGATAGAGGACAAAGATATAAATTAACCATGCAATTATTGGGGCAACAATTTACCAGTCCAGGTGCTTCTTCTCTCTCCCACCTTTCAATGAATTACCTTTACACATCTTATTCATCTTCACTTTTTTGGGTAACATATTCCTCTGCTTGATACACAATGAAAAACTGGGGAAGGAAAGAGGTTTGGAGTCCTTTTCAAGGTCGAACAGTCTAAAGAGGTAGGATTGCAATTCTGGTTTCCCAGGCACATTTTAGTGCTCCTTCTATTAGCCCATGTTGCCCCAAAAGCATGCTTCAACTCTATCAGCAACGTTTATCTCACAGATGTTCCTTGCTCTTGCATGGACTTACACTGCAAATCTGATGAGGGAAAACAAAACCAGATGGAAGCCCTAAAAATGGAAGCCTTCCAAAAGGGAGAAGAGCTTTTGCTATTGGACAGAGGCTGCAGGTCTTGCTATTTAAAGCTTGGATTTAGGTGAGTGCATAAAAAGCACATTTCCAAGGTCATACAAGAACAGGAAGTTGTAAGAAATATCAGCATCACAAGGTGACCTGCTGAAGCCTATTTTCCTGTTTTATGCAGATAAAGTGCATAGGATGAGCTGTAATGGATGATGACTGATTTTTTTCTTTAATCCAAAATTAAAACAGAGCAGCAGTGACCAAGAAAAAGATAAAGGAGTTGTCCATAAAGATGGTTCAGAGTGAGGACACTAAACAGGATACAGCTGTGAATGTCTGAAATAGACATAACATGCACTGTTCAAGGTAATGGGATTTTACCCAAGCTTTCATCTATAATTGATTCCTAAAGAGTCATGGTCTTCTTGTTTTAAATAACTATACCAGTTGGCCAGATAAAACACCCTGGTCTTGATATTAAATCTAGCTCTAAGGATAGTCACAAGACTCAGCCAAAAGTTCATTCTATGACATCTGGGAACATTTCCCTTTAAGGAGCTTCTTTGTTTTCAGGGGCTTGGTCTCCCCATTGGAAGAAGGGAAGTGATAAATACTCCTTTCCCCACAACCCTTTGGATAAAGGATAGCAAGTTAATACTAAGTAATATGCACAACCACATTAATCCTTTTCATAGGCTAAAAATAAAATGCAGCAATAAGAGGGCAGGGGCTCATGTTTTATCTATCATCACATCACCAGCTGCTCTTTTAGTACCTTGCACATGGAAGGCACTTTAGAAACATTTGCTGAAAAGGAAAGAAACTTATTTCTGTCTACTTGGTAGCCTTCTTTATACTAGAAGTGGAGAATAAAACTAAATGGAATGAGGAAATCAGTGTCAAGTTAGAAGAAACTGTCTGGTCTGGTACAGAGGAAATTTGTAGAATGACTGAATGAGGAAGCAGCTATTGAGTTTATACAGTTCTGTTCCTATATTTGTTTCTCAGAAGGATTCCTCCCCCTTTTCCCCCCACCCCAACAGAGGTCATGAGACCAAGAATCTGGAGATTGATAGGATATACAGTTGGAAAAGACCTTAAATTAGAAATCAATGCCAACCACCCAATTTTACAGTGGTGTAAACTGAGGCCCAGAGAAGTTGAATGACTTGCCCAGTGTTACAAAGGTAGTGACAGAACAAAAGTGTGTACCCAGGTCATTTAAGTCCAAACCCAATGTTCTTACACTGTATCACAATGCCACCGGACATACATAAAGGTAGAAAAGTATTCTTGTAACTGAAATTTAAAAAAAAAAACAAAAAAAAAAAAAAACATGGCAAGGATCAAAGGTAACAAAAACTTGCCCTTCAACTATCCAGTAGAGAGATGCCCACAGTGCTTTGGAGATAACCTTTTAACACCCACACACATTCAACACACCCTCCTTTGCGAAGAAATAAACCCTTCCTTCAAGTCCAAAAGAATGATATCACTAATTGGAATGATTCCCATTCAGTTCTGGCCTCAATCAAATGGAAAGGGTGTGAAGAACCAGGTGAATTCAGTTTCATATGCCTTTACCTTCCCCCATTATCCAATTATGCCCCACTCTCAGTGGATTTGTGCTATTTATTTTGCCCTTGTCCACAAGATATTAATCCAATATATTTGCACCTACCACATCTCAACTCTTTCAAATTATCTACTGAACTATCAAAGGAAAAACAGGGAAGCAAAAATGAGCTGTTTTTCTTTCACCCTGCTGCCTCTCTCCCTCACCTATAGGTAAGTCTAGGAGAACAAAGCTACACACAAAAATGAATGCTTCAAATAGGATGTGGGGCAAAAGTCTAAGGAAAGGGTTTAATCAGACCACACCCTTTAAACCCCACAAATACAACATTGATTTAATTGCTTTGTTCAGAGAGGAAACACCCTTTAAGTTCAATTCCTCATGAAAAGAGATTCACTGAAATCATTACAACTGAAAAATCTAGCCTCTGAAAGACAACATTCATTCATTGGTCAGCCTAGGAAAGGGATATATCTGAATTCCTAAACCAATTCTCAAGGTATAAGGGACAAAAGGAAGTGATTTTCCACGTTATCAAAGATTATTTCCTCTTTGTTTCAAAGTCAGCATAGACCCACTATATGGAAAGGGAAATAGTGAAGACACTGCAAATGCCTAGGAACAACCCCAACAGAAGTTCCCCTGCTCTGCTGTTCAGTCCAAATGATATCAATGGGAACTGCTTTCCAGACGTTACTTTGTCATCTTTTAATTAACACATAAAATGAAAGTCCATTATGAGGAACTGCCTTCGGTCATATCTTTTCTGAGCATCATCTGTTCTAAGTCTTATACATACCTAAAGGAGAATCAAAACCTCAGAGACCTAACCCTGTTTTTTGTTTTGTTTTGTTTTGTTTTGTTTTTCCCCTACCTAAAAGGAGGCGCTACCCGGGATGCTGGATGTGTAAATCTTTCTTCCTTCCTAAGCCATTAACATCCTCTGATTTTCAATTCACAAATATTTCACACAGTGCTCAAAGTACTGCAGAAACCCATCTTCGCGGTAAGCTTAGCAAGTGGATTTCAGGCGGTATAAATTGCCCGGGGAAGTCGGTGAAAACGATATTCAACAGATTTCTTAGAAAGCCGTCTCATTAATATGTGATCATTTTCTCCATTCTTAGATTCTGGGGCCATGCTCTAGTTGGAATGACTCCTGCCTGCTACGGAGTGAATACCCCCGCCCCACCCCCGTGTCATTTCTTTTCCTGTTAACCCTGCCGGACAGAAATGAAGAATACCATCCACGTTATATGCATTTGCCTAAATCCTACAAACTGTGTTAAACATAACAACATATTATTTAAGACCAGCGGCTCCTCCTACCAGTATCCTGGGAAACGGCATCTAATCTCTGCACCATTTCTTCCAGGGCCATTTCTTCATTTCTCAGCCAAAATCTCATTCTCCGATAAAATAAAAATCCTCCACAGTCAACATGTTTTCCTCGGCTCCAGAAGAAGGGGAGAAAAAGACTACAGCAGTGCTTCCCAGCTCTGCATTTCAATTACTTCATCCAGATTCCCCCAACCAACAGAAATAGGGGTCTGAGCGCACCCTCCTTCCCTCCTCTCCCTCCCTCTCCCACTGCAATGCACAGACTAAGCCCGTAGTGCTGGAGGTCGGTCATGAGTAGGGAAGCACATCATGGCCATTTAAAACTTGCCATTCTTCCCTGGCGCTGGCGTGTGCCTACCCTGTCACTACTAAATGCCCGAATGAATGCTGAACATCGATTACACACAGGCTTACCGGTCTCTCTCCTCCCCCTCTTTGGGTCCTCCACCCCTTCTCTCTTTCACTCGCTCTGATTGAATCAAGCAGGTTCTAGGGAAGAGCTATAAGGAAAGAGCAGCTGATCGAGCTTAAACAAATAATGCAGCAGCACCAGCCTAAAGCAAACCAACTTCCCTCCTGGTCTCACTCCCCCCTCCAACACACACACACACCAAAATTGCTCACAGCCTTTTCTTTCTTTTCCTCTTTTTTTTTTTTAAACCTTTTGCCAACTCAGCTGCTACCAAAGCAGTCACTTGAGATTTATCAGTTCCATCTCAGGCACAAAAGCAGGACGTGGCTGCATAGCACATGCAGGCTAGCAACACTTCAAATCACTCCAACCCGCACACTGGGCTCTCCTGCCCAAGCCATGAGAATAGCGATGGCATCGTTTAATCCACCATCACTGTTTTTCGAAGTCTTGGCATCTACAGGAGAGTGGACCCCCATTTGCCAAGCTTTCTCAGCAAAATGCTTTTGAAGAAATCCTCCCACTCAACTCCAGAAACTGACTTCCTCAAAAGACAAATCTGAGCATTGGGATATGTAAACCCATTTGAGTTAAGTACTATATTACTAGCAAGCGGCAGAGCTATTGCCAAATCTCTAGGAATGACATCAAAACTTTAAGAACAATGGCTACATTAATAATCTATAGAATATTAAACACAAAAGAATGATATCAGAATAGAGACTTGTCCTAGGACTATTTCTCTCTGAACCCCAGTGGAATGAGATGAATATTAATAATAACTTGTACTTCAGGACAAAGCCAAGAGAAAGAGGCAGTCTACTGTCCCTCCTTCCCCTAACTTTCTGAAAAAAAGAAAATTATTTTAACTTCGAGACAAATGGCACCTGACGTTTTACAAAGTGTTTTCCTAACACTCCAGAGTTCTTCCCTGACTATTAGACCCACTTTACAGCCAAAAAAACCAAGGCTCAGGAAGGCTGAGTTTTCTGAGGTTGTACTCCTGGAAAGTGCCAAATCTGGTACTTTAACTCAGAACTTCTGATTCAAAGATAAAGGACATTCTCTCTCTCTCTCTCTCTCTCTCTCTCTCTCTCTCTCTCTCTCTCTCTCTCTCTCTCTCTCTCCCTCCCTCCCTCTCTCTCTCTCTCTTCCTCTCCCTCTCTCTCTTTTTATCTCTCCCTCTTCCTTTCTCTCTCTCTCTCCCTCTTTTCCTCCCTTCCTCCCTCCCTTTTCTAAAACCCTTAGTATGAATTCTAAGACAGAAGTAGGCTAGACAATCAAGNCTCTCTCTCTCTCTTCCTCTCCCTCTCTCTCTTTTTATCTCTCCCTCTTCCTTTCTCTCTCTCTCTCCCTCTTTTCCTCCCTTCCTCCCTCCCTTTTCTAAAACCCTTAGTATGAATTCTAAGACAGAAGTAGGCTAGACAATCAAGGTTAAGTGAGTTGCCTAGGGTCATACAACTAGGAAGTATCTGAGGTCATATTTGAACCTAGGTCTTCCCCACTCCAGGTCTGGTACTCTATCCACTGTGCTACCTAGCTGCCCAAAGTGTGCTCTTTCAATGACACTGTTACCTCTAATAAATGACAATAAACAATAATAGTCTCACTTGCATTAGTCCTTTAAGGCTTAGAAAAGACTTCCCTTGGAGTGATCTTGAAGTAAATAGTAAAAGGGCAAGCACTGTTGTTTCCTTTATATACATGAGAAAACAGATGCTAGGTTAAGTGACTAATTCAAGATTATGCAACAGAGCTTCAGCACTGAGATTCCAACCCAGGTCTCCCAAATCCATATCAGTTATTCTTTTAACTCCATGCTGCGCACCAAGATTATGATATAACTTAAATATAACCACACATTGCAAAGGTATTTTAGGGCAGCAAGGTGACACTGTGGTTAAAGTCCTGGGCTTGTGAAGTCAAGAAGATGGAGTTCAAAGACACTTACTAGCTGTGTGCCCTTGGACACTTCTCTTAAGCTGTTTGCCTCAGTTTCCTCCACTGTAAAATGAAGATAATAATAAGCATCTACTTCCCAGGGTAGTTGTGAGGAGGTAATATTTGTAAAGTACTTGCCATAGTGCCTGGCACATTGTAAGTGCTACATAAATATCAGAAAAGGTTTTTAAATGTTAGAAGTTGGAGTATATTCTATAGATGGCAATTAAGCAATTGTGAAAATTTTCATTTTATCAAAGAATTTTAAAATCACTATGTTCCTTAGCACTATGGGCAAATTCCATTAATAAATAGAATTTGTATGAGAAATTCTCTATCACAAAAATACAGCTTGAATAGCTTAAATCTACATTAAAAGTTTTGGGACATCCTATATTTCCAATTTCCAAACAACAGTACCTAACCATTATTATATGTTATATATATGTTATATGTATATTATATGTATGTTATAATATTATTATATGTTCATAGTGATACTGATTACAATGACATTCAGTCCTATAAACAATTTGATTTAATAGATACTTATTTCTAGGGCTTGTTCACATAGAATAAAATTAATAATAGATTTTATTGTGGTAGCTGTTCTCTGCTGACCCCCTTCTTTCTCAATGAGTTCAGTATTTACTAGTTACATGACCCTAGGCACTTCCTTAATCTGTTTGCCTCAGTTTCTTCAACTGTAAAACAAAGATAATCATGAGCATCTACTTCTCAGGGTGATTGTGAAGATAAAATGAGATATTTGCAAAGTGCTTAGCAGAGTGCATCCCAGGATCTATTTCTCCACTCTTATTGTTGTTCAGTTGCTCAGTCCTGGCTGACTCTTCATGACCTCATTTCTGGTTTTCTTGGCAAGGATACTGAAATGATTTGCCATTTCCTTCTCCAGCTCATTTTACAGATGAGGAAATTGAGGGAAACAGGATTAAGTGGCTTGCCCCAAGTGGCCACACAGCTAATAAGTAGTTGAGGTCACATTTGAATTCAGGTTTTTCTGACTCTAGTCCTGGCATGCTATTCACTGTACTACCTAGCTGCCTTCCAGCTTCTAATTCTAATCATATCTTTTATACCTAAGCAGCACAATTCAATTCTTCTTTCACAATATAGCCTTTCAAATGAGCTATCATGTCCTCACTATGTCTTCTCTTCAACAGATGATGTTTCATAAACATCATCATTTATGTATGACATGCTATCAAAAACTTAATCTGGTTGCTCTCCTCTGAATGCATTCCAATTAGGGTTCCATATTATATGCATGTTGTATCCATGTTATATACATTCCATATTATATGCATCTTTAAAAAATATAAGTTGGTTGAGGAGTCCTTTAAAAAATCTTTTAAAATACCTCTCCCCACCCCCCCCCACTTATATTTTCTCAGATCTGTACCTTTCTGTCTTCAGAGTTTTATTCTTGAAAGCTACCCATCCCTCTTGTATTGACTCCATTTACATAATTTTAGGTCATAGACTGCTATCTTCTCTAAACCCTATGAAATCCTCCCTTCCCAAATCTAAGATGGACGCCATACTACATTCACCTTTCCTGTTCTCTTTCATGAACTCAAAGTTCTCATCATTTTTACTTCAGCAACTAGCTCCTCGTTGTTAAAGAGAATTACACCCAGAATAATAATTGCTCTCATTATTTTCTCCATCTTTTGCAGGAAGAAATTATCATTAAAGCAGGTCCAGGAATTCCCAGCTCTTCTTTTTAGAGAAACAGAGACACCTGCTAAAGATGGTCGGCTAGTCTTCCAAAATGATCCATTTCCTGAACTCATTCATTTCTTCCTGTACTTCAGGTTGTCACTATAGCCTCACAAAAACACAGCTTCTGTATCTCTCTCTGTTCATATTCAAATGTTTTGCACCTATCTCCCTACTTCTAGATCCTAGATTTCCTCATACGCAAATATTTTCTTGATTGTAATGCTCTTCCACTCCCATTTTTATTTATTATGTTCCTTTTGAATAACGTATACCCTTCCAAAGTTATATTATATTTAGAAGTTCCATCTCATCAAGACCCAGTGAAATTTATGAGGCCAAATTTGCCTCCTTGTATCTGGATGTCTAGTCTATCTTGCTATTACTATGCATTACATCTGATGTCACGGGCATTATGCCAGTTCTCCTTTCTTAGATTTCTAAAAAATCTACTGTGAATTACTGTATATATCTATTTGTCATTCTTCCTATATTTTAAGTGACTTTTGTCTATAGTATCCACATGGGCAGATTATTCAGAGACGTTTCTCCTTGTTTTCCTCTTTCAGTTTTAATTAGCTCTGCAAGATTTCAAGAAAATAAATATTTCACCAGATTTTGTCAGTTGCGCTCTCCTTCCCTAACCAAGGGACTATCATCCCTACTTTTAGTCTATGGTGCAAAAATCCAGATCTCATCTTCTGGCACTATCTTCTTAATCAGCTGTTCCCTTTCCACATCTGCCCCTCTTCTGTGAAGGCCACTGTTGTAGTGATGAGAATACCATCCATATCCCTAAATGTGTTCAGTTTCTTGCCCCACCATTTCATAATCCCTAGTCATACTTTCTAAGTTCCTTCTGGCAATATCATTTGTCTCTATATAAATCATCAGAAGGAGATAATGGTAATAAAGGAGGACAAGTCTTGTAGTCTTTACAAGTGTCTAATGCCTTCTTTATTGGTAATGTCATATCAACAAAGAACTGCCTTGGTTCCCCATCAGTAACTGCTTATCCTTTTTTCACCTGACCCTTAAGGGATCATTTCTCTCTCCTTATCCACTGTGACTCTACTATCCCTTAGAGCTCAAATGGCTTCTTCATCCCCATAGTTGCAGTTCCTCCCCTCCATGGATAAAACCTCATATTAGCACTGGGTTCACTCATCCTTCTTCCCTTCACCCTTCTATCCTCCAGCCTCTTCACAGATTAGAATCTTCTGCTTCTTTAGTTTCATTTTCTTCTAGATTGGGTTTATTTTACCTTAAAGTCCTTTCTTCCATTTTCCAATAGGATACCTTGATAACTTGGAAAATGGAGATACATTCTGCTGGCCCTCATACATTCTTCTCTAGGAAGGAGGCCAGTTTGCATTTTGTATTTATATTGCTGTTATCTGGCAAAGAGTAACATTATGCATTCTATCTAGGTCACCTCAGATTTCCCTTTTGCCCTCTATTATTGCTAGAAGCCAGATCATCAGTCCTCTTTCATTATTTCTGATGGTTGTTGTGGCCTCATCTCATTCTCACCTGCTGTGTCCATCTTCCCACTGGCCACTCGTATCCTTCTGTTTGAACGTGGCTCCTAAAAGAGGCTTTATGTATTGATAGTTTTCCCCCACCCGAAGCAAGATGAGGTTAGTTAGTGTTTGGCAACTGGCAGCTTCTTGCTAGAGGCCCAATGAAAACAATAGGTGAGCCCAGATGGTATATGAAAAGGGATTTTTTTTTTACTAAATGCAATTAGCAACTACTTTATATCTCTTCTTCTTCTTAGTCTATCTTTACCCCTGCTGCTACTACTGCACTCTCTCTATGATTCGCTTTTTTAGAAGCCTCCCTTTGCTTCTTCCTGTTCATCAGTAATCTAATTCCTTCATTTTACAAAAGAGGAAACTTGATACTCAAAAGAAAAGGTGATATCTCTGAGATAGTATTTAGCAGAGTTTGGGTCTTAATGAGTCTTGGGATTCCAAATCCAATACTTATTAAACTATTCCAGTTTTCCCCCTTTAACATTGAAGTCTAAGTCATCTTTTATAATTGTGGAGGGAAAACATGAGAATAAAGAACAAAAGTTTGGAATGGATGCAGCAGGAATTGAGATAGGGAGTGCATTAAAGGTAAAGTCCTGTCTTCTGCAAGAAGGCCTTCTCAGTCCTTAATCTTAGTGCCTCCACTCTGAGACTATTTTGTGTCTATCTTGTTTGAACATAGTTATTTGCATGTTAACTTCTCTATTAGATTGAAAGCCCTCTGAGACTAAGGATGGATTTGTGCCTTTCTATGTATCCCTAGCACTTAACAGAGAGCCTGGCATATAAAGGTACTTGATAAATAGTAATTGACTAACCTAATAAGTTAAAAAATAAGTGTAAATTTAATAAGTAGAAAGTTTAAGACAGTATAAAGAAAAGAAAACTGGATTGGGGGCTGGAGGTCTTGAGTTCAAATCCCAAATCATTCTGTTCTCCATTCATCATCTGTAAAATTATGATGTTGGACTGGATCATAGACTGAGAGCCAAAAAAGAATTTAAGAGGTTATTGAATCCAATCCTCTCATTTTACAAATGAGAAAATACAGCCTTTGAGAGGTTAAATCATGCTTCTAGAGTTTCGTAGCTATTATGAGGCAGCATTCAAATCCATATCTTCTCACTCTACTCTATACCCCATACCAGCATTGGTGAAGGTTTTCAATTTTGGGTGCCTAAACTGCAACTTTGAGCTGCCTTTGAGCCTCCCTCCATTACCCCAGAGAGCAGAGGGAGGAAAGTCCTCGCTTTGGACAGCTGGATAGAGGTGTAGGGCATGCAAAAAATATCCTTAGCCACTGGGAAGAGGGGGAACAGAGCAGCTCCCTGAGTGCCACTCTGCACAGTGTCATACCTTCACCAACACTGCCCTATGCCATATTGACTTTTCTGGTAAGGTCTTTTATAAATCCCAGAAGCTTCCATCTTGACATTAGTAAATTCACCATTAGAAGTTAAAATACTCAAATGGATTTGTGATATCATCACTTGTAGATATCATTAACAGTTCCCACCTATAACAGCCCATTCTGTGGAATTCTTGTCTTTCTATAAATTCCCTACAAGGGATCTACCCCATATATTGGAGAACTTCCTTCCCTTCATCTGATGTCTTGATTAGACAACAAGGAATATCTACTTGTCATGCCTTCTCCTGTGACCAGCTCACCTTTTCCTATTTCATATTCTCCAATGACATCTTTTATTCCTGTTCTTCTTTGAAATTTCTATGGTTGTAGCTTGCTTACATCTACCATTTAACTCTATCACCCCTGTGGAAAAGTTTTCAATTTTGATACAATAGTGTCAAACAAATTGATGCCGGGGCCACTAATTCATACACCATGATTGCTATGGGGTATATATCAACTTAGTTTAAAAGGTAATGTTATCTATGTTTTGTTATATCTTTATTTCATTAGTTAAACATTTCCCAATGGCATTTAAATATGGTTCTGGCTCTACACAGGAGTATTTTGGACACCTCTGCTTTAGAGTGTTTTATTACAGGTCTCCCAGTGATACAATACCACTTGTAGAAGAATAAGCCTTTGTTTCTGAGAGAACCTTGGGGTCTTTAAAGGAGGTTTGCAATTTCCTGAAGGCAATCCAGACTACTTTTCTGCAGCATAATTCTGAGCGCAACTCTTTCCAAAGTGAGAACTCTTGAAATACCTCATGATCACAAAAAGGGATGAGATGAAAAAGAAGACTGAGAAGGGGACTTTTATAAAGTAATCAAGAAAATTGCAAGAGTAATATGAGTTAATAGATAACAGCAACAGGAATGGAGGGATTTGCAATGTAAACAGATTCATGGATTTCAAGAGATAAAGTCTTTGATGTATGATGACAGAGGAATGGTTCGAAATTAAGATTAGGGAGCCAAATGTATGTTCTTCCATGCAGATCAGGAAAATGGGAATCAGTCAGTTAATTAACATTTATTAAGCACCTGAGATGTTACAAGTACTGTGCTAAGTGCTAAGGATATAAAAACAAAGACAATCCCTGCTCCCAAGGACCTTAAAATCAAATGAGGGAAGACATAAATAATAGTAACAAATAATAATAATTAAAGTTAACAAATAATGGAGAAACACATAAAACGAAGCTAAAAATGGAGGAGGAAGCAAAATGCCAAGTTCTAAAGAAATCTCAAAGCAGGGGAACTGGTACTGTACGCTAGTACAGTACTGTACACTATACAACAGTACAGAAAGCTGTGCTGTACCCCTTCTTTTAATAGAGGTTCTGGTGCTGTGGCCCTACTCTTCCAGTCAAAGGGTCCAAACAGAGGGTAATGATGTTATGTGAGTATCAGGTAGATTAATCTTGCATTTCCTGATGATGAGTTTCCCAGGAAAGAAAAGACATCATGAAGAGTTCCAAAGAAGTCCAAGGCAGTAGAGCTAGAGGAATATGAGGAGAAAAACTGTATTGAGCTTCCTCTCCTGTTAAAGTGATGGGGTAGAAGAAATGGAGGCTTGGGGTTAGCTAGGTAGCACAGTGAATATAGTACTAAATCTGGGGCTGAGAGGACCTGGGTTCAAATATGATCTTAGACATTTTCTAGCACTGTGACCCTGGGAAAGTCACTTAGCCCTAATTGCCTAGCTTTTACCACTCTTCTGCTTTGGAACCATTACTTCTTATCTATTCTAAGACAGAAGGTAAGGTTGTTTTTTTTTTTAATGTAGGTTCACAGCTTCACATCTCCTTCAGGTCTGAGTCCAGTTTCTCATTTCTATTATCCATCTTTTATACTACTGCTAAAAAATAATCTTCCTTAGGCAGAAACATACATGTCTGACCAGGATGCTCCCCTCCTCAAAACTTTCATTATCTTCCAACTGTCTCAAAACCAAAATTAAAAAAAAATCCCTTAGCCCAGCATGTAAAGCCACCTGTAATTTGCTTCCCATCTATCTTGGTACCCTTATTTAAAATCACTCTCCTGAGGTGGCAACGGGGTAGTTCAGCAAATTGAAAGCCAGGTCTAGAGATGGGAAATCCTAGGTTCAAATCTGGCCTTAGACACTTACCAGCTGTGTGACCCTGGGCAAGTCCCTTGGTCCCCATTGCCTAGCCCTTACTATTCTTCTGCCTTCAAACCAATACACAGTATTGATTCTAAGGCTGTAGGTAAGGGTTTGAAAAAAAATCACATCCTTTCCTGTACTCCCGTATTAGAAAGTGTATTGGATTTAGGCAGAGAACTTGGGTTTGTATTGGATTAGACTGATGGCCAAATGCAGAAGAAACCCTGTAATATCTTGTCTCCATGAATTCACATAGACTATTCCTCTGCCCTGAAATATATTCCTTTCTCATTTCCACCTGTCAAAATCCTTCTTTTCATTCAAAGTCCAGCTTAAGTGATATTTTCTCTGAAGTTTTCAAGTGCCTCTTCCTTCAAGAATCTCCAAGATAATTTATTCTTTCCAGGGGAATTTTGGTAAATGGTTGACAACCAGGCTCTCTGATAATCCAACACACTTTTAAATTTAATCTGCGTTATTAACATTTTCTCTGTCGGGTTTTTAAGTCTAGACAATCAACAAAATAGATCAAGCCCTGATTTGTAGCTTTGGTGATTTCTGAAGTGTCAATCTTCACACTTAAAATTTAACAGTGGGAGGGACAGCTAGGTAGCACAGTGGATAAAGCACCAGGACTAGAGTCTAGAGGTCCCAAATTCAAATCTGGCCTCAGATACTGTCTAGCTGCATGACCTAGGTGAGGCACTTTACCCAGATTGCCTAGCCCTCATCACTTTTCTTTTTTTTTTTTTAAACCCTTACCTTCCGTTTTGGAGTCAATACTGTGTATTGGCTCCAAGGCAGAAGAGTGGTAAGGGTAGGCAACCAGGGTCAAGTGACTTGCCCAGGGTCACACAGCTGGGAAGTGTCTGAGGTCAGATTTGAACCCTCATCACTTTTCTTAAGACAGAAAGTAAGAGGTTTTTTTTAAATAAAATTTAACAATGGGCTCAGCACACCCCTGATTCTCTTCCTTCCAAATTAACAAATTGTTTTATTGATTTTTTTCTGTTATACAAATTATTTCCCAAAATAGCCTTCAAATTTTTCAAATAGCATTTTGTCTCAATTTTGTCTGTCCATATAAGTGTTGCATTCCCTCTGGCAAAATACAAACACTTTGAGAGCAAGAATGTGTAATTTTTGTTCTTTGGATAACCAGCCTAGTGACTTGCACACAGTAACGGGAAATTAAGGTTGAAATGAACTTATCAATAATACTGCTATATTCACATATTCCTTTGTCTAACCAAATTTTTGCCAGTCAGATATTATGTTTCAGACATGTAAGATATAAGGACTAAATTGTTCCATGTGGCTAAGGTTGACATATCTCATTCACTGGCTAATGATTAACATGTTCAGAAAGTCAACAGTGCTAAGAATAAAGTCTATATCAGCCATTTAGATAATATCGATGCCTTCCATCTGATACAAACTATTTTTCATCCCCAAAGCATTTTTATTGATAGACAATTATTTGAGTTAATTATGACATTATTCAGCTAATGTTAATATTTGTCTGTTCTAGACTTCAGAGACCACATCAACAGAAACCTCCTTCATGAGGACAGGGAAATGATTTTTCAGTCTGCACTCTTGAAATCCCCAAATGTCAGCTTGACAAGTAAATGCTGACTTCCACAATCAACACCAAACAATTTAGCTAAGGAAAAGGTTTTTTGTTTTTAGGAAGTAGATTGCCTTAGCCTAGAAACCTATAGAGTGAAATATTTTCTCTTTTTTTCTACCAGGTTTTCTCTTTGCTTCTGAATTTGGTTTGCTCCTTGTTAAAGGAAAATAATAGTAGGATATCTAGCTATTAATAGAAAACAAAAAGTGGTGTCTGATGTGGTAGGAAAAACAAGCATCTTTCTATCCTTATAATTAGATAGATCATGTTCAAATGTCCTTTTTATGTTAATGTAGGTCAAATCTCTCAATGGCAATAATTTTCCTGAAGTGGCAAGTCTGTCTCTTCCAAAATTCAAGTTTCCCCACAAGACACTGGCCAAAAGTCTTGCCCTGCAAGGTGGTCTGACTCAGTACAATTGGAGAAATAAAACAATAGACTAAAATCTCAGCTCCTGAGTCCTCTTCCCTCTGATTGGATGGCTCCTCCCAGAACCTCGATTTATGGAGGGAACCCAGGACAGTCATTTCTTTATTTCTCATTAGGCTTCAATGTAGACTTGTAATGACCCTGTTTCTAAACATCTTCCACCCAGCTCCTTTGAGCTTATTTTCACATAGCTGTCTTCCTCCATGAGAATATAATGCCCTCCATGAGGGCAGAGACTTTTTCCCCCCTTACATATTTGTATTGCCATAGCAAGTGGTTAATGTCTATTAACAGACTGATTATTGAATAATCACAAAATCACCATTGAGTAAAATGTTCAATGGGGAATCATAATTTGATTATTAAATATGTTACCATTATCTCCCTTATTTTCTACCATTACCAGTTAAAACGTGATGGTTCTCTCCTTGAACAGGGAAAAAAAACTTAAGAGGGAAAAAAGTATTCATTCTCAACTAAATAATAAACAGTTCTTTGATGATAAAAATAAGTTTCATAAAGCAAGCCAAAATTTCAATTATGTGGGAAGCAAGCATGCTTTTTACAGCGATTAAAATTCTCATTATTACAAATCCTGACTCACATAAATGCTTGACTAATTTGGTAGGCATGAACTTAAAATATAAACTCTTAAAACAGAATCATTTTCAGTAAAAGTTATTACATATATTAAAATTATAACACCCCCACATCTCTATTTAAGGAAGTGATACATATAAATAGCTCTTTCTTCCAGAGAAAATTGGCCTATCTTGATTTACTATTCCCCAGAAAATCCTTTATAATTAAAATGGGAAATATATATAGATATAAGTTTTACAACCAGAATGCTTAAATCTGCAAATTCAAAGCAAACAAGTCTTCCCAGAAATTCTGGTACTCCTCCTCTTGCATAAAATGACACCAAGTTGGTAGAGGGAAGGGAAGAGGGAAGAGCACCCCTCCCCCACCTTTTCATTATTGTTACATCTTTCCTATTTCCCCACTACATAATCTTATTATCTCCTCTTAGGTAGAAGGGATGGGATGTCTGGCACACATGAAGTAGTTAATACTTGTTTATTGATTGGTAATACATCTTTATGTCAAAAGCAATACTTTCCCAACTTTTGAACAGTGTAAACATGAAAGGTAGATGAGAAATAGGAAGGAGGAAAACATAAAGGAAGGTCAAGTTAGGATATTTTCAAAGGCCCTAAATCTAGACATTTAAATCCTATGGGGATTTTGGGGAGTAGAACCACGATGATAGAGAAAAGAATGTATGCAGTTGATCTTTCCCAATGGTTCCCTCCAAACAATTTAAAAATAACATTTAAAACTGAATTCTAGAGTAGCAGAGCCAACAAATGGTCAGAGTGAGACATTCTTCCATCTCTAAATAACCTAGGAGGCTGGAAAGAGAAATCTATGAAATGGGTGTAGGCTGGTCCAGAGCCCAGGTGGATGAAACACCAGTATAGGACTTGATGATGGTGACTGAAGCAGCAGTGACTTAGAGGACTCTCAAGCTGGAGATGGTAGAGCAACTGGTCAGAAAGAGATCACAAGGGACCCCTATGCTAGCTGGATATAGCATCAGATACTTTTTGGCAACTCCATTGCCTACCCACTTCGGGGTCATGGTTCAAGGGCAGAAAGGAGCACTTTCAATCAAGAGGGAGTGGAAACACTGAGAACTTTTTTATTCCCAAGAAAGCAGGGGCCCTAAGGTGCAATATTAATTGGAATCCCAAGGGATCAGGGCCCTTCCTGGGTGAGGACCAGAGTACAGACAAGGAGAGCAGAGATCCCACCTAACTATAGATCAAAGAGGACGGGGGGAGAAGAATTTAGAATTCAAAAATGTTTGAGTGATTGTTAAAAATTTTTTCACATGTAATTGGAAGATATTTAACAAAAGATATTTAAAAAAATAAATGCCAGGGGGAAGAAGGGCTAAGGATGGGAACAATAGTCCTCTTGAGCCAGGAAAAGGCAAGTCAGTTCAGCTTTTTGCAAGGAGCTATATGAGACAGCAGGGTATATCATTATGATACACAGGTAATGATGGAAACTAAGTTCTTGCTTATTAAAAATATCAGTATGTGTATGTTGTTATTTTAAAAAGTAGCAAGAAGTAGTCAGCTGGGTAGCTCAATGGATTGAGAGCCAGGCCTAGAGATGGGAGATCCTGGGTTCAAATCTGGCCTCAGACACTTCCCAGCTGTGTGACCCTGGGCAAGTCACTTGACCCCCATTGCCTACCCTTACCAGCCTTCTGCCTTGGAGCCAATACACAGTATTTACTCCAAGATGGAAGGTAAGGGTTTAAAAACAAACAAATAAATAAAAATCAATCAATCAATCAATAAAAGATAAAAAGTAGCAAGAATATGTAATCTTTGAAAGACAGATTGGAGTCAAATCTGGTATTTGATCTTAAAGGTAGTAGAGAATTGCTGAAGCTTCTTGGATAGAGGCATGGTTAGACTCATATTTTAATAATATCTTGCTGGCTCCTATAGTTCAAACTTGGTGAATGGAATAATGGTAGTGCCCTCAACAGAAATGGAAAAGTTAGGATAGAGGATGAATTAAAGAAAAAGATAATGAATTATATTTTGGACATATTGAATTTAGGATGCCTGCTGGGCATTTTGCAGGAGGTGGCCCATAGGGGAAATAAAGGGAATGTAAAAATATCCTTATTTTATCATTACTTTTCTCCCCAGCCACCTGAGGGAGGGGGGAAAAAGATGGCTTCAAAAATGATATCTTTGGGGAATTCCAAACAAATTTACTGATGATTTAAAATGATCAGAATGGTCCTTTAAGGTAAAGAAAGGACATACATATTATCCAAATTTTTAGATGATTTTGATGATAAAGTTGAGTGGTTATAGTAATGCAGAGTCCATGTGAATAGAATCCAGCAATGGTGGTCAAATAAACTGACAAATGTAGGCTAAGAATCATAATACGGTACATGCATCCCTTTTATACCCTGGCTCCAACAGTCTCCAACTGCCCTTGACTTCTTGGGGTTCTGATGCATGCACTCCAATAAGATTCTTAGCCTGCACAAAGTATAACTTGTCCCTCAAAAAAGTATTAAGATCTTTTATAATTCGATGAACATGGAAATATATATTAAGTAACACATGTACAACTCATATCATCTTACCTGCCATCTTGGAGAGAGTGAGGATGGGAAGGAAGGATAGAACATGGATCACAAAATGTCAGAAAATGATTATTGAAAATTATATCAAAAATATATAATCTGAAAAAAAGTATCAAAAATGAAAAGGGATGGAGGAAGGGAAATGAAGGATCAGACAACAGATAAGCAGTTGGCATAAGGTGGGGGCAGCTGGGTAGCTCAGTGGATTGAGAGCCAGGCCTAGAGACGGGAGGTCCTAGGTTCAAATCTGACCTCAGACACTTCCCAGTTGTGTGACCCTGGGCAAGTCACTTGACCCTCATTGCTCACCCTTACCACTCTTCCACCAAGGAGACAATACACAGAAGTTAAGGGTTTAAAAAAAAAATATATATATATATATATATATAAGACTTATATAGCATTTCAGAGTCTGCAAAGTACTTCATTTATTCCTTACACTCCCTTCTTGCTACATTAACTTATTCTGACCCCACTTTCTTCACTTCAAAATAATGAACCTATAGTTAACTAGTTCAACTCCAATGTCCTCTCCCCTTCAATTGGTCAGCCCCTCCCTTGTCTTATGGTGATAAGACCCATATCCCTTTCCAAATTCCAATCCTATATTGCTCCCATCATACACTTTCTCTCCTGCTATTCAGACTGCTGAAGGAAGTCACATAATTGTATCAGCTGTTCTCAATCCTAGAAGTACACATCAAACTTTCACCTCTTTCCTAAGCTTGATTTGCCCATTTCCAGCTCTGTATTGGACACCTTCTGCTGGATGTCCCACGGGCATCCTCAAGTCATTATGTGCAAAATACAACTCATTATCTTTCTCTCTTACCTTAATTTCCCTATTTCTACTGAGGGCACCACAATTATCCCATTCGCCAATGTTTGAAACTAAGCTGCCAGCCAGATATTATTAAAGCAAGTATCTGGCCATGTTTTACTCTCAGTGCAGAACCTGGTAAACAACAGACACTTAATAAGTGCTTGTTAAAAGAATGAAGAATGAATACACAACAAACTATTTACATACAGTATAGCATAGCAGGAGAAGGTAGACATAAAATCAAGAGACTTAGATTTCAAATTCCTCTTCAAACTCTCATTAGTTTGACCATGGATAAGTCACTAAACAGCTAAGAACCTGTGTCCTCACTGAAAAAAAATGATGATATTACCCTCATTTTCTACCACATAGAATTATTGCGAGAAAAGTGTTTTGTGCAGTTTATAGTGTTTTATGTAGATTGTTTGAATGGAATCAATAAAGACCATTTTACTTCCTGCATTCAGCTTGAATGCTCTCTAGGGATTTCATTATTTCTGTGAATTTCTTTCTTTCAATGATAAAACTCTATTACGATCACTCATTTGTGTTCTTTCAGCCTCACATCCAGATAATCTTTATCAACAAAATAATGGATTTTCCAAATGAAAAATGCATTAAAAGCAAGACATCCATTTTACAAGGATGGAATGATTTATGGAGAGAGAAGCTCTCTGTCACAGGAGGCTGTCCTATAAGGCTTAGTTCCAAATGCCTTTCCTACAACTGTTATGATTAGGGTGAGCAATACACCGTTAAGAAACACTGAAAACTAGTCTCCCATAAAATTTTTTTTCTAAAATCAAGGAAAGGCTTCCTAATTTAATTTCATAATTAAATCCTTTCCATTCAGTTACACATCAATTCTACCATGAAACTAAATTGAAAATAAATCAATATCAACCTTTACTACAGAAAGGAATCTTGAGAAGATGCTCTGGTGGCTCATAAACTTTTTGGTCTCAGGATTCCTTTATACCCTTTAAAGTTATTCAGGACCTGGGGCAACTAGGCAGCTCAGTGGATAGAGAGCCGTGTCTAGAGAAGGGAGGTCTTGGGTTCAAATTTGGTCTCAGACACGTCCTAGTTACGTGACCTTGAGCAAGTCACTTAACCCCCATTGCCTAGCCCTTACCACTCTTCTGCCTTGGAAACAATATTTAATATCAAAACTTTTGTGTATTATATCAAATGAAATTTAGAATATTAGAATGTCTTCGTACTATTATGAAATTAATTTTGATCTCAAGGACCCTCCTATGAGGTGACCTCCGGGTGTGCCCAGACTACACTTAAAGAACCACTGCTCTATTTCAATAAGTATCCGAAGAAAATGTGATTACATAAAATTCCAAGGAGTTGTCACTGAAGACAAATGTGAAAGAACAGGTACAAGCTTTAAGAGAGCAAGGAATACTTGGCAGAGTCAATGACCTGACCTGCCTCACCTATGCTAAGATGTTGGTATTAATTTCCACAGCTGACTTTCCTTCTGAAGTCACACCTGTTTTGTTATGTCTAGTTAAGAAAAGGAAGCTCAGTTAAATTCCTCTCCCTCCACACTGATTTATATTTTTTTTGGAGGATGGAAATACACACACACACAAATATAAAATGTATATAAACATATGCATATATTATATATAAATAGATATACATATAAACACTGTTAGATATTGTGTGTATATATTGTATATAAATACATATACATATATAAATAAATATAGATATATTTAGGGGATAGAATTTTATCTATATTATTTAAATATACATATATACACATACACTGATACCAAAGGGCATCTTCACAAGTATATTCTGAAAGATCTAAGCCAAATATCCATAATTTATAGTTAGCATCAGGGACTATAGAAAATTCAAACAAATCCATGTTGGAAAAGAAAGATCTACTCCAATCTACACATTTTACAGTTGGGTGAACCTGTGATCCAGAGACTAATGTAAATTGCCTCAGGTCACATAGCAGCAAAGTCATGTTTCCCAACTCCCAATTTGATGCAGAAAAGGTGGTTAACAGAAGAAGGATGGGCCTGGGGCCAGGCAGAACCTAGATAAATCAAAAGAAGCACTCTCTATTATTCTCATTCTTTCACTTATTTGTTTTTTAACTCTTACCTTCTGTCTTAGAATCAATACTGTGTATTGGTTCCAAGGCAGAAGAGCAGTAAAGGCTAGAAAATGGAGGTTAAGTGACTTGTCCAGGATCACACAGCTAGAAAGTGTCAGAGGTCACATCTGAACCCAGGACCGCCCCATTTCTAGGACAGACTCTCTATCCACTGAGCCATCTAGCTAGCCCCCTCCCCCAATTATTTTTAATCTCTCCCTATTTACGGGCTGATTTCTCACTGCCTACAAACATGCCCATGTCTCTTCTATCCTGAAAAAAACCCTCATTTGATCCTTCCATCCTGACCATCATCTCATATCTCTTCTGCCCATTGTAGCTGCATTCCTTGAAAAGGTGGCTCCACTTTTTCTCTTTTTATTCTCATCTTAATAATTCCTTACAATCTGGCTCCCAACCTTATCGCTCCCTGTAACCATATGTGTCCCTAAGGGTTCTGTCCCAGGCACTCTTCTTTTCTCCTTCTACAGGACTTCCCTTATTGATCTCATCAGCTCCTGTGGATTTAGTTACCATTTATATCTACCTATCTATTCACTATACCTATTCTTTACAGCTATCTATAATCTCTCTATTCTCAAATCTATTTATCCTGCTCCAATCTTACATCTCTGACTGCCTTTCAGACATGTAAAACTGGATTCCAGGCGACATCTTAAACTCAAAATGTCCAAAACAGAGCTCATTAGCTTTCCTCCTAAACCCTCCTTCTTCTCCCATCTTCCCTACTTCTGTAAATGGAAACACCATCTTCCTAGTCCCTCAACTTCACAACCTAGCGATATCCACAATTCCTCACCATCTCTCACCCTTCGTAGCCCATCTGTTGCCAAGGCTGGTCAATTTACCTTGGCAACATATCTTAAATATGCCCCTGCTTTCCTTGGATATTGCCAACATGTTAGTGCCTGGATTATTGCATTAGCCCACTGGTGTTGCCTGCTTAAAGTCTCTCCCTGCCCCAAATCATCTTCCATTTGGTCACTAAAGTGATTTTCCTAAAGCATAAGTCCATTCATGTTACCCTTCCTATATTGCCTCCAGGATCAACTACAAAGTGCTCTGTTAGGCATTCAAAGCCCTTCATAATCTAGTCACCTTCTACCTTTCCAGTCTCCTTATACCTTGCTCCTTTGAGGCCTCCTGGCTATTCCACAAACAAGATATTCCATCTCTGGACTCTGGGCATTTTCTCTGGTTGCTCCCCATTCCTAGAATGCCTTCCCTCTTCTGCTTCAACTACTGATCCATCCTGGCTTCCTTTAAGTCTCAACTAAAATCTTACTTTCTGCAGTAAGAAAATCTCCCTAACTCTTCTTAATTCCAGTGCCTTCCCCCTCTGTTAATTATTTCCTATTTATCCTGCATATAGCTTGCGCTGTGTGTGTATGCATATATATAGTGTATATATTGTATGTAAATATATATACATATATAAATAAATATAGATATACCTGCATAGTTATCTCCCCCATTAGACTGTAAGCGCCTTGAGTGAGGGAACTATCTTTTGTCTCTTTCTGTAGTGCCAGAAGTTATCACAGTGTCAGCCACATAGTAAATGCTTAGTAAATGTATACTGACAGATAGAAAAAGTTTTCTGTAAGTCGGATGGTAAAAGAGGAAAGATTAAGTATCACAGCCTTTCGATGAGTTCCTAGATCCAGAAACAGCACAATGAATCACAGCAAGGACATCTCTAAACGTTTTGTCATTACATGGACATCAAAAAAGTCAACATCCTAACTGCTTTCTATTTATTTGTTCCCTATAGGAACAAACTTTGGAATTTCTAGAGGAAGGAACCAAGTATGTTTCTCTACTAAAATGTATTAGAATTATGTATACCTGTTGTTACCCTTGATATTCTGTAAGTTCCTTGAGAGAATGAATGCTCTGTTTCATTTGTGCCTTTGTATCCCTTAAATCTGTGGCTGGTACGAGGTAATCACTTAGACTGATTTTTGCTCCCTTGCTTAAGGCATAGTTTGTAGATAAGAAAGTAGTGGTGAAACACCTGCCCAGAGAAACGATCCAATGGACAACTAATCCCAGACTTTTCTCATTATATTTTAGTCTGGTGCCTACCAAAATGCTTTGCACACAGCAGATTTAGGATAAAAGCTGATTTGAGTTGGATGTAATGGTTAACCTCTGTTTGCCATGTGAGACAGAAAGCACACACTAGCTGAGAGTTTAGAGCTTAGAAGAGAAAATTCAATCTTTCCTTGGTGAAGTGGTTAAAATTCAATTCAGTTGAATTAAAAAATACATATAATGTGTCTTTTGGCGGTTGGTTATTGTGGGTACTAAAGATTCAAAGTTAAAAAAAATGGCAAAACTCATTTCCTCATGGAGCTTAATCTAATAGAAGGCAGTTAAAGATACTAACAAGTAAAGCAAAAGCCAAAGACTATAAAGATCCACGACCCAGAAAGCCATAGAAGACTACTAGAAAAGAAAAACAGAACTTTCAGAAAGACTGAAAAACTCCAATCAATGGCCAACAATGGGTATTTGTTTTGTTTGACTCTGTAATTTTGTGACAAGGATTTTGTTTTGTTTTTCTGTTTGTTTTCATATGTGGTCAGTAGGAATAGTACTCCTCTGCAGCCCGGAAGAAAAGAAAACAGAAAGGCCAGAAGGAATCATGAAAAGCTAAACAGCTTTGAAAGTTCCATCTTGATTTCTTTACAAACCTACTTTCCTTCCTTCCTTCCTTCCTTCCTTCCTTCCTTCCTTCCTTCCTTCCTTNTTCACACAAGTCTTCTTGAGCACCTCTGAAACAACCCCTCTTGTCATTTCTTATAGCACATAAACCATAATTTATTCAGTGATTCCCTAATTGATTAGTTTCCATCTGTTTCCCGTTCTTTGTAGCTACAAGAAGAGGTTGTAAACTTTTTTGTATATGTGAATCTTTTCTTTCTTTCTTTGATCTTTTTGGGGAATAGGCCAGTAGTTATTGGGTCAAAGGTATGCAGCTTAGTGAATTTTGGGGTAAAGCTGCATATTGCTTTCCACAGTGGCTGGACCAATTCAGCCCACTGGTTGAATGGCACCAACAGGCATTAATAATGCCCATTTTCCTCCCAGCTGTGTGACCCTGGGCAAGTCACTTGACCCCCATTGCCCACCCTTACCACTCTTCCACCTATGAGACAATACACCGAGATTAAGGGTTAAAAAAATGCTAAAAAAAAATAATGCCCATTTTCCTATAGTCTTGCCAACATTTTCCATTTTCCATTTTTGTCATCTTTAACACAAGAACCATTTTGTGATGATATGGGACAAATATAATCTATTGGGTCATAGAAATTGAGAATTTGATTATTAACCATGAGGTATGGTAAAGTTAGAGCTAGCAGGATTGTTGAGACCAGATAGAATAAGGCAAACTACTCACTAATCAGAGTCTAGGGTCACAGGACTCGTTCTGAATGGAGAAGGAAGCTGGAGTATAAGGCTAGCATAGAGGTGGTTGGGAAGAACAGTGTTGGTATTGTGTGAGGATGTATTTTATAAGTTCTCGGAATTCAGTGGCAGGAAAATTCTGTTCTAGTGACCCTGTTTGCTTCATTTTGGCAAATGAGAAATAGATACCCCACTGTCTTCTCTTGTTGCCTCCACTTAAGGGCTTATGGGCTAAGCACAGCACCTACCTATAGGGCAGCTATGGGAAGTTAGGTGGTGCATTGGATAGTGTGGTGAATTCAAATCTGGCCTCAGACACTTACTAGCTGTGTGACCTTGGGGGAGTCACTTAACCTTTGTCTGCTTTCTTCTGCTGTGTCATGAGGGTGATAATAGCATCTACATCCCAGAGCTGTTGTAAAGCTCAAATGAGATGTTTGTAAAGTGCTTTGCAAATCTGAAAGCACTATATAAACATTATCTATTAATATATTTGCAGTAGCTAATTCATACTTAGTGTTGGAGACTTCTATTTTCCTGCTTCATTCAACTCAACAAGCTTTTCTCCTTCCTTCCTATCTTCCTTCCTTCCTTCCTTTCCTTCCTTCCTATCTTCCTTCCTTCCTTCCTTCCTTCTTTCCTTCCTTCCTTCTTTCCTTCCTCTTCCTTCCTTCCTTCCTCTTCCTTCCTTTCTCTCTCTCTTTCTCTCTTTCCCTTACCTTCCACCTTAAAAGCAATACTATATATTGGCTCCAAGGCAGAAAAGTGGTAAGGGCTAGGCAATGGAGGTGAAGTGACTTGACCAGGATCACACAGCTAGGAAGTATATGAGGTCGAATTTGAACCCAGGACCTCCTGTTTTTAGGCCTGGCTCTCAATCCACTGAGCTACCCAGCTGCCTCCTCTTTCTTTTTAAAGCAAGATCTATATAACATTCAATTTTAGGTACAATACTTTCTATTCTACAATGTATATGGAAATGCTTACTTAGTGTTTAACAAGTTTAAGAAAAAAGAAGACTTCAATGAAGACTTGGAGTATTCCTAAAACCAAAGTAATACAGGTGAGAAAAGAACAAGATGCCACTCAAGGAAGAAAAGGGAAAACTAGAGTTAAATTTTAACTGTTATTAGTCATTGCTTAGTATGAGAAAGGTGTCACATGATTTATGGCGTTTATTCTTATTTAAATCTTGCTTGATAATGATCATTTTGTTTATGCTTAGTAAATAGTAACCAGTTAAATATTTGTGCTGTTATTTTAAGCTACTATTAAAAAAAAAGAAAGAAAGAAAGAAAGAAAGAAAGAAAGAAAGAAAGAAAGAAAGAAAGAAAGAAAGAGGCCAAGAGACTGTATTTCAGCTCTTAGTTATTCAAGCCTGGGGAAAGCCTAACTGTATAGTGTACCCATAACCCTAGAGCTGTCATGTGGAAGACATGAGAGGGCCTTGGGAGCTGGGGAAGGAATTTAGTTTTATAGCCTATCTCCTCACTTAATACATAAGAAAATCCAGGTCCAGACAGATCAATTGATCAATTAATGAACTTTGATTAAGTAACCACAATGCTCTATCGATATAAAAAGAAGCAAAAGTCAGTCCCTAACATTAAGGAGCTTATAATCTAACGGAGAGACAACATGAAAAAATATATGCAAAGGAAGTTATATGCAAATTAAATAGGAAATAATTAAAAAAGGAAAAACTGCCTTTTAAGAGGAGTTAGAGAAGACTTCCTATAGAAGGTAGAATCAAAGGACTCACCCAAAGTCACATCTATAAAGTGGCAACTCAAGGATTCGAAACAAAATCCTTTGAGTCTGAATCTAGTGTTCTGAATTATACCACACTATTGCTAAATTCTCATTGATCTCTATTGCCCTTGTATTGAAATGGCCCTCCCCAATTATTGGAAGAAAGGAGTTAAAATATGTTGATAGCCAGAGCAAATTTGTTATTGTCATTGTTGTGACATGTAGTCTGTACCCACTCCCAAGAGGAATGTCACCCTGCGCTGGAGAAGTAGAGGTTTACAAGTTCTAATGGCTCTCAGGTATGTTTGTCATTTTAGCTTATCAACAACAGACAGCTAGGGTTGGGTCTACTTGAAAGCTCCAATTCAGAAATGGACAGCAAGATGAAAAACAATGCAGTAAGGAAGCCAAGATTCAGATAGACTTGATTGGCCAAGGCTACCTAGCTCCTAGTAGACATACTTTTAGACCCATCAAAGACCAAACTGGCCAAAAGATCTACCAAATTGAACTTCTTTACAGAAATTGCAGAAGCGGGATAAAACAAGGTGAATGAGAAAACAGCTTCCAAGGTGACACTGTGTGGAAACCCCCAGAAAGATGGATTGTGTAGGTGTGATGGGAGGGCTTTTCTAGTTTTTTAGGCCAAGAGATATGAATGAGGAATCCCATGGACTTGATATAAAGGAAGGTTTAAGGGAAGGTTCTGAAACCAAATTGAAGAACCTAACAAAAGGATTAATTCCCAACTGAAAACAAGCTTAGAGAGTGAAGATACCTTTGACTGGCAGGTCCCAAGCAGTTTGTCATGGGACCAGAGCCCAAGCCACTCAGTGTGCTATCTATTATGTATAGTCATTTATCTGAATTACAACCTGGTCTAACAAAGGAATGAGTAGCCAATTACGATCACTCAGTACGTTAAAGTGTTGGATCATAGCATAGCTCGCCTAGCACAGTATTTGTGAGCACCCAAAGATCTTCCCTATGGTCACATTGGAAAGAAAAAGTGGAATGACTCCAATATTTGATTAATAAAGGTCAACATACATTTACCAAAGATCAAAAGGGAAAAAAAGTGAAAAGGCCATAAATTAAGGAACCTGCCACTTGCCTAATTGAATAAAATGGCCCTGGAGAATTAATCTTTGACATTGTTCAAGGGACTCATCTGAAGATGAGAAGTGCTTAACAATGTCCTAGAATCTCTTAGGAGATAATTTGGAGGGACCAGAAAAAGAACATTTTTTGCTAGAAGTTTGAATCAGGAGACTATCACAAGTCATATCTAGGAGTTAGGATAAGGCAGATCATAGGATGAGCTGGGAACAATTTAATAGGAGAGGTCCGAGTTGATGAACTGAAGCATGGCATTCTTGGCCCCTCTAATAAAGGACCATAGATTTAGAGTGAGAAGGAACTTCATATCATCTTATGCATTTTAGGTAGGAAAGAATTCAAGGAGATTAGTCGGAGTTTCCTATTTTTGGTAGTGAGAACTAGGATTATATAAAATCTGTATTACTATCCTCTTTCCATCTAATGCCATTAAGTATCTGGAGTGCTTTTGGGGGGAGAAGGGATAGTAAATTTGGTTGTAAAGGAAAACACTATGTTCTTCCTCGGGAAGAATGCTTGGATTTAGGCAACCTGAGAAAATTGGGGGGAGTGGTGCTAACAAAATCCCAGTAGATGGCACTAACTGGTTAGCTAAAATCCTGATTGTCAAGGAAACAAAGCAGTGGGACTGGGAATGCCACACATAACTGGGAATGAACCTTTCATTTCTGAAAGCAAGTTGTGGTATCCCCAAATTTCTTACAACTCAGAATAAAAGTGATTTTTAGATTACTCAAGGTTGAGGATTAGCTTAGGTCAACTCTTCTATTTGCATGGAAATAAAGAAGTTGAGAGTAAATGGGATATAGAAGGAAGAATTTCTTCTACTAACTATATTATTATATCCAAGCAGAAGAACAGGATATAAATTCTCTAATAAGTGTATATGTTCAGAAGAAGCTCTAGTCTAATAATTAGGTCAGAGAGGATAGCAACAAACCATTCGATCAATCCAGGGAAAAGACCATATTATTTCTTGAATAAAGAGATCCACAATCATTCCCAAATAAAAGATGAAGTGGGTGGGGAGAGCCCAGGATTTGGTAAATGAAGGTCATCCAAAATAGCTCCCCATAAGATTCAAGAAGATGCTGAACAGTGATAGGCTATTAGAAGCTGGTAAGATAAAAAATATGTGAGCTGGAAGAAGTGAGAAGAAAAGGTATGAAGTGGGTGATAATTGGATTTTTTCTTGAGACTGCTCTACTTTAGCAGCCACCCCCAGTCAGCTAAAGGAAACTTCTCTTTGTTCTGAGACTTGGCAGTAATCTGATCATTGCCAAAGGCAGACTTTGAAAAAAAGCAATGCCATGTTACAGAAAGCCTGGGTTATAAATTAATGAAGCTTCACTCAGGAACCCTTACCTCAGCTAACAGAAAGTTAGCCAAAAGAGAACTGAGGATCTTGCTTTGAGCAAGTCTCATACAAGGATTCTCAGAATGATCACCTATGTAAAGCAAAGTGAGCAAAACCAGGAGAATACTGTACTCAGTAACAACAGTATTGTGACAATAACCAACTGTGAAGGACTTAGCTATTCTGATCAATACAATGATCCACAACAATTCCAAAGACTTGTAATGAAAAATGATATCTACATCCACAGAGATAACCAAGGAACTCTGAGTGCAGACTGAAGCTTATTATTTTTTATTTTATTTTTCTTGCTTTTTTATGTCAGTATGGTTAATGTGGAAATATTTTGCATGACTCCATAGGGATAATGGGTACTGTATTTCTCACCTTTCAATAGGTAGGGGAAAGGGTGAAGGGACTGTCTGTTTCATCCACAGTGGTAGATAGCCTTTTTCATCATTAGTCTCTTGGAGTTGTCCTGGATCCTTGCCTTGTTGATAATAGGTAACTCATTCTCAGTTGATCACCATATATTATTGTTGTTACCGTGTACGATATTCTGGGGCTGCTCATTTCACTTTGCATCACTTCATATAAGTCTTTCCAGGGTTGTGTGTGTGTGTGTGTGTGTGTGTGTGTGTGATCATATTGTTTGTTATTTCTTATGGTACAATAGTATTCCATTACAATCATATACCATAACTTGTTCAGTCATTCCATTTGGGGTTTTTTTGGTAGAAATACTGGAGTGGTTTGCCATTTCCTTCTCCAGCTCATTTACAAATGAGGAAACTGGGGCTAACAGAGTTAAATGAGTTGCCCACAATAACATTGCGAGTAAGAGTCTGAGGCTATATTTGAATTCAGAAATTAAGTCTTCCTGACTTCAGGTGCCAAACTCTAATCACTGAGCTACTGAGCTACCAGCTGCCCCAGATAATGCTAAAGGAACTTGTCTGTGGTTGGAGCATAAAAACAGAAGAATAGACTTCCCATAGGAAAGTCAGCAGCAAGGAAAAAGTAGGCATTCTTTAAAACTGGGTAAAGGTAAGTTACTGTGTTCTTTAGAAAGGATCTTAGCTTATGCTTTAAATTCTGTATCTGTTGAATAAGCACCTTGGACTACATGCCTTCCATCTCTAAATGTGCAAACCTATGTATATCTTTCATACAATAATATGGTATCTATTAACATCTTTTAAATCACCATACATGGAGTTATAATGACTTATTTTGAATTTGCAGGAACTTTTCTTAAAATCATGTTTCTATTTTATATAATTTAGTTACAAATAAATGCCACATATTTATACAAAATAATTGAAAGTGGTTGGGAGTTTTCTCTTTTTATGGATGATTTAGTATTTTTGTTTTTTATTTGGGGGAGTTGTTTCTTTATTTTTATTGAGAGTGTTTGTAAAGAATAGTTCTTAAAGTAATTCAAAAGCTTTCCCCCAAAGGGAAGAGCATCTTTCTAAACACATATGCCAAAAAAATTGTTAAATATTATTTCCAAGTAGGGAAAAGTACACCAGAAAAAGCAGATCTTGAGTCCGGCTTGTGCCCTGAGAACATATGTGGAGACGAGCACTGCCTCACCACACCAAAGCTGTTTTTAAACAAAGGATGTTATCACATAACACCGTGTTCAAGAAATTCTCAATGAGGATTCCAGATTGCAGGACAGACATAGCAACTGGTCAGCACAAGAATGAAAACAAAGTTGTTCAAAACTCGACCCACTTAAGAACTTAAAGGAAGAACATACTATATTTAACAGTAAGAATGTAGACACTGTATAGAGGGACTCTAAGGTAAAGAGATTTGGAAAGGAAAAAAATATTTTAAAGCAAATTGGATTTAAATTCATAATTGAATCTCTTTGAGCTCTTGAAAATAGTTTATGCTTAATAAAAATGCAAAATTTTGCTATAAATGAGAATTTGGGCTGCAGGTTATATATTTTAGGTAAGAAATTAATAGTTTGTTGTTGTTTTTTAAATTTATATATGTCCCACATCAGGTAAGGAAAGGTCTCTGTCTGCTCTGCTTGCTAATCTTTAAGAGGTATAAGGGTAATAATACTAGGTAGCACAAGGTAATTTGGCCAAGTGACCAGTGCCTAGTCAACATCCATTTGTTATACAAGCCAGAAGCCATTTTCACCTTGAGTGAAGGGAATCCATCCCTGCCAGCATAAACTATCCACTTCACACTCACAATTCTAGCCCAACAGAAGGGAAATAAAGGAGCAGCTAGGTTTTTTTTCCTCATGAAAATCCCTCATTGCTTAAATAGCATCTGTTCTATCACTCAGTTTCTACTGGAGGCAGTGTTAAGTGTAAAAACTTCAAGAAATATACATTTGTTTATGGTTTGGAAAAGTTTACATCAATAAACTGATAGAAACAACTTTAAATATCAGGAATTGGATGACAGTTTTGAAAATGGATATGAGACCTGGATTTGACAGTTGCAGGTCCAACACTTAGATGTGGTTTTGGCCAAGTCAGTTCAACTCTGAGTCTCATCTATAAGATGAAGACAACCTCATGGGCTTATTGCAAGGGAAGGACTATGTAAACCTTAAGGTGTTATAGTAACAGATGCTATTATTTTTACTCAGTAGGGTAGGAGCGTTGAGTGAGCTTGGGGTCAGTGAGTGTCAGTGCATGGGCTTTTTTTTTTCAAATCTTTTTAGATTCTGGGTATTCTAGACCATGGTGACAGTTGTAGTTTTATCTTTGGCATGTAATTTCTATTTTGGAGAAGTTTCAATTCTCTATTTGGAGAAGGTTGTAGGGACCAGAGAAAATGCTTAGTCTGCTCCACCTTTACCATTTTAAAAAAAAAGGAATCAAAATAAATAAGCTTCTCCTTTAGGTTAAAACAAAAAAAAACAAAATTTCAGCTTGTGGTAAGCATATCTAGTACCCCAAAATATCTTCAAACATCTAAGATGAACTAATGAATTGAATATAGTTAACTCTATTATGATTTCATTTTTCTCTGCTCAAATGAAGCCTAGAAAATATAATAGCGAATAGTTATTCAGTTTCCTGAAATGGATTAAAGATCATCAAAAAAGTGAAATTAGATCATTATGGGAGCAGCTAGATGGCTCAGTAGATTGAAAGCCAGGTCTAGAGACAGGAGATCCAAATCTGGCCTCGGACGCTTTCTAGCTGGACAAGTCACTTAATTGTTTGGCCCCTTTGCTTACTCTTATTACTCTTTTGCCTTGGAACCAATACACAGTAATGATTCTAAGATGGAAGGTAATGGTTAAAAAAATTAGATCAGTACATTAAAATGTAGAGGGTATATCACGTGAAAATGAATCTTACATCTCTTTGAATTATGGAGAGTAAGCATTAAGGCTGTATCAAACAACTAGGATGATTTTTTTAAGTAGGGAAAAGTATTTAAGTGAACCTTCCTGAAATGTTTTCAATCATCTTCTTTATAAATAAATAAAATGCTTAGGTCACAAGCAATACCTAACCTTTTCTTCCCCTTTCCTTTCACCACCAATCACTCTGCTTTAACAGTAGAAAAAGTATTGAACCTATTCACATAAAAATAATATTCATAACTGCTCTTTTTTATGTCAAAGAACTAGAAACCAAAGGTTTTCATTTGGAGGGTGGCTGAACAAATTTTAGCAATAGAACATTACAGAATTATAGAACATAATTCAGTGGTAAGAAATGATTCAAGGGATGGTTTCAAAGAAACCTGGGAAGACTTTTAGTTGATTCAGAATAAAGTGAACAGAAACAGAAAAACAATTTATACAACATTGTAAAGATAAACAACTTTGAGAGGCTTAAGAACTCTGACCAAGATGACAACCAACCATAACTCTAGAAGCCTGATGAGGAAGCTTGTTACCTATCTCCTGACAGAGAAGAGATTCACTCGGGCATGCAAAATGAGCACCCTTTTTTGGATGAAGCCAATGTAGACAATACCACCCTGATGGCAGAAAGAAGGAGAATTAAGAAGCTTCTTGTTGAGGGTGAAAGAGAACAGTGTAAAATCTGGCTTGAAGTTTAACATAAACACGTTTTAAAATAACAACAATAACTAAGACCTTGGCAACTGGTCCCATCACTTCCTGGAAAATAGATAGATAAGAAATAGAAGCACAGTGAGATTTTATATTCTTAGGCTCAAGGATCATAGTCAGCAATTGCAGCCAAGAAATTAAAATACTTGTTCTTCAGAAGGAAAACTATGGCAAATCTGGACAGAATACTAAAAAGCAGAGACATCACCTTGCTAACAAAAGTCTGTATATTTAAAGCTATGGTTTTTCCAGTAGCAATGTATGGCTGTGAGAGTTGGACTATAAGGAAAGCTGAATACCACATAATCAACACTTTTGAACTATGATGCTGGAGAAAACCTTTGAAAGTCTCTTGGACAGTAATGAGACCAAATCAGTCAATACTTAAAATAAATTGATTCAGATTGTTCACCAGAAGTTCAAATACTGAAACCGAGGCTTAAATAATTTGGCCACATAATGAGAAGACAGAATTCCGTGGAAAATTCCCTGATTTTGGGAAAGATTGAAGGCAAAAGGAAAAGGGAATGTCAGAAGATAAGTAGATAGAGAATGTGATGGAAACAATAAACTTTAAGACTTTTCCAAAAAAATATTAAAAGTACTGGATTGAAAACTCAAAATATGCACTAGCTGTTGACTTTAGACAAAGCATTTTGCCTCTGAGTTTTAGTTTCCTCATTTGTAAGAGGACTATAATTAGATTAAAGTCAGCATGGCTTAATATAATAGATAGAACCATGGGCTTAGAGTCATGAAGATCTTGGTTCATAGTATGGTATTACTATGGGCAGGTTGCTTAACCTTTTTTGTCCTCAGGTTCTTCTTCTAGCAGGTAGATACTATAATGAATGTGGTGTAAGGATATTCAAGGAGAATAGCCCCTCTGGTATGAAAGCTCATTAAGTCCTTTTCAGGGCTGCTCATTCACTTTTTTTTTAATTTTAAACTCTTAACTTCTGTGTATTGACTTACAGGTGGAAGAGTGGTAAGGGTAGGCAATGGGGGTCTAGTGACTTGCCCAGGGTCACACAGCTGGGAAGTGTCTGAGGCCGGATTTGAACCTAGGACCTCCTGTCTCTAGGCCTGGCTCTTAATCCACTGAGCTACCCAGCTGCCCCTTGCTTATTCACTTTTGGTGTCCACCTGGCACTCAACTCTCACCTGTGGCTCCAAGAAGCTAAAGCACATACAGCAGCCATACCTCAGTAAACCATCTCTGCAGATGGGCCAAAACAGATTGATGGTAACTGATGAACCACAAACTCATTGGTAAGTTAGGGGAGGGAGTTCTACCCCAAGCATGGGAAGACTTCCCCTGGTAGAATAGGCAGATGAGGACAATTTATTCCAAAAGCCATGAAGGAACTGAAGCAGGGGCTGTGGAGTTCTTAGAGCCTGGTCAGATATGAAAGATGCCAAGGCCATCCACTGCAACCTGGGCCATTGCCAGTTGTCCTGACTTTTGTTTTGCAATAGAGTGATGCAAAAGATTTTGTGCCACTCTGCCTCACTTAAATCCAATTCATGCACAAGTCAAGACCTCATCCTGTGATGTCATTGGTCCTCTTTCAAAGACAAAGAACAAGCAACAAGTACAATAGATAGAGCACTAGATTTAGAATCAAGAAGACCTGCATTTAAATCCTGCCCCAGACACTTAGTTGTGTGAGCCTAGACAAATCATTTAGTATCTCTCAGCCTCAGTTTTCACATTTGTAAAATGGGGCTAATAATAGCACCTCTCTTCTGATCTAGTGAAACTCAAATGAGATAATCTACGCAGAGTGCTTTACAGACTTTAAATAGCTATATAAATGCTAGCTATTATGATTGGCTAAATGGGAACAATGCTTGTAACCTACTTAATGGACCATGATGTTCAAATGCAGTAATATATGTCAAAAGCTTTGTAAATTTTAATGTACTAAATATTAGTTAATTATAATGTAAATTACTCAGTTCAAGAAAAGGATGAATTAATTCTAACAAAACTATTCCCTCTAAAATGAAAATTGCTCTAGACAGATCAATAAAAAATTTATTTGGAAGGGTGGAAAATGTATAGATGCTCAAGGGAAATAATGAAAGCAAGTGGAAATGAAAGGAACAATAGTACTTCCAACCTCAAATTATGCTATAAAGCTGTAAGTGTCAAAACTCTGGTACTATTTGACCCTGGTTAAAAATAGAAAAAGACTAGAGAAAGTTCAGAAACAACTGAATTCAACAATTGTTGTTCCATAAACTCAAAAAATCCTGAAGCTATAATTCCCTATTAGAAAAGAATTCCTGGGAAAACTGAAAAAAAAAGGTTGGTAAAAGTTAGATCTAGAACAGTGATGATGAACCCATGGCACAGGTGCCAAAGGTAGCATACAGAACAATTTCTGTGGGCACATGGCTGCCCTCCCCTCCCCCACCAGAGTTGGTTACTAGAAAGGCAGAGAGACTCAGGTGGAACTGCTCCCTTCCCCTTCTCCTCCATGCCTAATGACATCTTTTCACTTCACTTGCTCCTCTACCCAGCAGACCAACGGATGTGCACAGGTGAAAAAGTGGGCAGCTCACAGGCTGCAGAGCTGGAGGGGAGCAGAGTTCTCGGGCCACATCCCTCCCCCTCTCTATACTCACTTCTCGGGCCACATCTCTCCCCCTCTCTACACTCACTGAGGACATTCCTCACTTCACCCACCCCTTGGCCCAGCAGCACAATGGGAATGGTTTCTCCCTCCCCTAAGTGGGGTAAGGGGGTGGCATGGCTGACACTTGGTTAGGGGGGAATGACATGGCACAAAGTCACTAGGGGTTAGGATGGCAGTGGTCCTGGCATTCCATCTCTAAAAGGTTTATGATCACTGATCTAGACCAACATCTTGCACCATATGCCATAAGAAGTTTAATATGGATACATGACCACAAATTAAATTTCACAGCACAAAAACAAAACTAAAAGAAAACTAGTTCAGGTTCATTTTTTTGAGTTATGGCTGGGGGAGAAGAGGAAGAATTTTAAGTCAGCAAAGGATAGAGGTAATCACAAAATCTCAAATAGAGAATTTTGATTACAAGAAAATGACTATTGTAACAAAAACACAAAGAACAAAAAATAAATAAATTAAATTCTGGTAATTATAAATTCCAAGCTTGGCATCAAAGAAGCAATATGTGAATGTGTCTTTCCTTCCTTCTTTGAAGAGGTAGAAGACTATGGGGGCAACATATGGCATGAGCTGTCACACTCAATTGACATGTTGGTTAGTTTTTCAGAATTGCCTTTTATTCCCTACTTTAAAAAATCTTTGTTTTAAGGGATAGAGAGAGAGAGATTGGGAAATGAAAGTAGTGAAAAATGAGATGCCAATAACAGTTATCTTGGAAAGGTGCACTTCTGAGAAGCTGCTGAAAGAAAAAAATTTATAAATAAATTTTTCAATGCATTTGGGAGATCAATATTAAGGAGAGCCCCAAAGTCAGGAAGACCTCAATATAAACACAAATAAAAAATTTTTAAAGAAAAAACTTGTCAAATCCTCATGAAAAATATTTACAAAGTGTCCACCTGTCTTGTAGTAACTTTACAATGTGAGACACCTGGGAAAATGGAATAATATGTCATAAAACATCAATGAGCCAGTATGCTGAAAATCATTCAGTTGTCATGATTCATTACTCAGTTAACTCTCTAGAGTCTCATAAAAGGTAATGCACTGCTCATTTCCTACCCTTTATTACACTCCTATAGGAGGTCACCTTACTAAAAGCTTTCAAACCTCCAAACATAAAAGATTTTCCATAATCATCCACATACAGGTTACGAACCAAAGTAAGGGTAAATTTCATTTTTTATTTTCCACTTAGGTGGGTGAAGAAGAGGAAAGCTTTTCATAGAATACAGAGATGAAGGAAACCTAGTGACTATCTTGTCCAACCTTCTCATTTTATAGATGAAGGAACTAAGACCCAATGAAGGGAAATGATTTTCCCAAGGTCTCACAGGTAGAAAATAGCAAAGCCTGTGTTTGAACCCAGATCACTGTACTCCAAATTAACGGATTTTTCCACTATTCACAGAACAGGACATTATATAGCTCAGTCCAGACCAGAATAGATGCATCATGGATAGTCCAAAGGACTCCCAAGAAACTAAGGCAGCTATGAGGTAAGAGTTACCTTGGAAAGATGCATTTCTGAGAAGCTTTAGAAAGAAAAAAATTCATAAATAAATTTTTCAATGCATTTGGGAATTCAATATTCAGAGAGCCCCAAAGTCAGGAAGACCTCAATCCAAATACAACTAGACACTTAACTAGTCTTATACTTACTTGTGTAACCCCAGACAAGTCACTTAATCCTGTTTGCCTTGTTTTCCTCAAATATAAAACTGGGATAATGCATACAATGATATCCCACATATGTTTTAAAACTTATTATGAGGCTGAATGCAGACTGAAACATAATACATCACCCTCCCTTCTTTTCTTCCTTCCTTCCTTCCTTCCTTTCTTTCTCTTTCTTTCTTTTTCTTCCTTTCTTCCTTCCTTCCTTCCTTCTTTCCTTCCTTTCTTTTTTCTTTCTTTCTTTCTTTCTTTCTTTCTTTCTTTCTTCCTCTTCCTTCTTTTTCTCCATTTGATATCTGTTCTACAAAATGACTAAGATGGGGAAATGTTTTATATGATTTGCACATATAAAATCATTATCAGATTGCTTATTATTTCAGGGAAGTAGGAGGCAGTTGAGAGAAGGAGAGTAGGAAGGAGGGAATTTGGTTCACAAATATTTTAAATGGATGTTAAAATTGTTTTTACATATAATTGGGTAAAAATAATTTTTTTTTGAAAACCGATCATCATATGACAAAATCCTGACTGTGTAGAATGTATCTCAACTACAGAGGTTCTATTATAGTCTTTACCTGTCCTAACATTAATGGAAGCTGTTGAATGATCAGGAGGTAAAGACCCTGAGAAATGAAGTATACACAGGTCTCTGTTAGATCATGTTTTGAGCTCAGTTTCAGGAAAAAGTGACCGGGTCATATATTAAAGCAACTAAAGTTTACTGTTTCAATTAAAAGCATGTTTTATCACAGGTTCCAAAAGAATTGAGTTAATGCACACCTGAATTGCAAAATGAAAAACAACCATTCCAGATCTCTACACAAACTCTCAATCTTAAGCCAAGTTTTTAACAGTAAGAGAATAAGGAAGAATTCAGAAGAATTTTAGATTCTAATGCCATCCCTCTATTAATGATTTCCCATTTGTCTTGTATATAGTTTGCTTTGTACATATTTTGTTTGCTTGTCTCCTCCACTAGACTGTGAGCAACTTGGGAGTAAGGACTGTCTTTTATCTCTTTTTGTATCCCCAGTGTTTTAGCACAGTATCTGGCACATAATAGATGCTTAATAAATGTTCTCTGATTGACTGCTGCCTCTCCAGTAGTGAAGCAAAGGCCCAATAAATTAAAATGAAATTCTTAAAGAGTTCAAACAACTCTGTATTTGTGAAATGTTAGCAGGAAGAGTTGAGTGGCAAAATCTTAGATTTCATTCTCCTTCATTCATTAATTGGTAATACACATTATTGGGTACCTTATTCAATTCCAAACCAACCACTCTTGACCTATCTGTTCATTGTCTATGGGATATTTTATGGAGCAAATAATTGGAAGCCAATAAATACAGCCGGGGATAAAGTAAAGATTTTAAGAAATGGAAAATGGTTTCAGAAGTTCAATAGAGAAGAATGCTAAAAGCTACATGAGACTCAACATCTGTTTTCCAGTTTCCAAGAAAGTCACATTATTAAGGCTACCTACAAAGAAATTTGATTTATGATTCACAATTCAACTAGGAGTCATTCTGAGGATCCTAGACTGATCTCACATGGGCCATATCACTTTTGCTAAGACTTTGCCCTATACTTGAGGACTTACAGAGATTTCTCTGTGCCATTGTGCCCCTTTCCAGTGATCAAAGATCTTGGAATTGAGGTGGCAGCTGGGTAGCTCAGTGGATTGAGAGCCAGGCGTAGAGACGGGAGGTCCTAGGTTCAAATGTGACCTCAGACACATCCCAGCTGTGTGACTCTGGGCAAGTCTCTTAACCCCCATTGCCTAACCCTTACCACTCTTCTGCCTTGGAGCCAATACACAATATTGATTCCAAGACAGAAGGTAAGGGTTTAATTTAAAAAAAAAAGATCCTGGAATTGTGAAAAGAAAGCATTAGATTGCATCCTCATGTTGCACTCTACTCAATTTATTTATTTTTTTCATACTACTCAATTTAAAGAAGTTATATAACTCATTATCTAGAGTCATGCCAATGCCTCTTCTTTTCAATGAGAATCTGTTAAGGTAAGAAATATTTCTAAAGGGATGATCATCAATTGGGAAATGACTGAACAAATTGTGGCATTTGATTGTAATGGAATATTATTGTGAAATAAGAGATGACAAATAAGATGATCACAAAAAACACCTGGACTTACATGAAATGATACAAAGTGAAGTGTAACAGCAATAATCTATGATTGACCAATTGTGAATGACTTAACCTCCTCTACAGAAAGAGAGCGTTATCCTACATGCTCACATGTTAATTTTATATTGATTGAGTATCAACAGCTGCTTTTAGAACAAAAGCCCAAGTTCATGCTTTAAAAGGAGAACATGGTTCTATCTGTCACTTGTCATCATATTTGAATGCTTTTCTTCTTTCATAAAAGCATCACACAGAGTGCACCATGTTCCCTTCAGCCAGTAAATTTGATATGTAAGTCAAAAGGAAACAGAAAACAATAAAGAACACTGATGGGAAAGATAAACCGACGTAATTTCAGGAGAAGGAGCACAATGTTGCCTTGGCACTGACGTATATCACCCTTCCCAACACTCCACATGACTGTTTACTCCACAGAGTAAACACCAGCAAGCATGCCAATTTATAATTGGGATGCTAATGTCGGTTCCGCTTTCAGTCTTGTGTGGACATTTAAAGCTTACCAGGTATCTACATTTAATCCTGATGACTCAAGAGCAGAATTTACAGTTTCCCTCCTTCCTTCATCAATTCATTCTCTGAGCATTTATTGAGTGCCTGGTAGGATTAAGTTATAATGCTAGGTTCTGTGAAGAATTAACAACATTCACAATTCAAGAGCATTTAATCTTTAATATTAAATATATTACTTCACTGGCTCCCACAATGCCCATATCCCAGTCAAACTGGCCCACTTGTAGTTTCCCATACCCATTTTTCATCTCTTATATCTGTGCCTTTGCCAAAAGCTGTCTCCCCAGTTCCTCTCCCTCCCTGCCCATTCCTAAAATCCTCTCCTTCCTCTCCTCTACCTCCTGGAATCCCAGCACCTTGCGAGCCTACCTTTCTTCAGCTGTCCCTTGTTTCAATAGACGTTGTGGATTTGCTCAGTTGTTAGGTTCCTCTCATCACTGTATTTATTTTGTCTGTATCCTGATATTACAGATCTGAGAGCATGTTATATCATTTTATCGCTATAGAAAGTAAGCTTTTTAAGGGCAGGGATGGAATGCCACTTTTGTCTTTGTATCCCCAGGACCTGCAACAATGTCTCAAACACAGTAGATGTTTAATAAATGCTTAATTTTGTGATTTACCAGGAGTTTTTCATAACAGTAACCCCATAAGGGAAACAGTATTATAGTAACCTTTCAACACATGAGGGAAAAGATACTTAGATTAAGTGACTTGCCCCAGGTTGCATAGCATGAGAACAAGAACTTGATAAAGGATCTTCTGACTGAAAATCCAGAGAGCTGCCTACTATACTATGCTACCTACCATTCCTGCCCTGAAAAAGCTTACATTCAAAATACAGGAAATAATATTTGCAGAAATGAAAAGAAAGGAAGCTTCCAAAGAATCACAGCATTTCACAGAAATTCTCAGTACTCTAACCATACTAAAATAAAGATAAATATGGATCAACCCAGTTACCCATGAAATTAAAGTAAGATGTATTAGATTGGGGGGCAGCTGGTAGTATATTCAATAAAGAGCAAGGCTTAGAGTCAGCAGAACCTGGGTTCAAATCTAGCCTCAGATATTTCCTAGCTGTGTGACCTGGGCAAGTCACTTAGCCCGCATTGCCTAGCCCTTGCTACTCTTCCATCTTAGAACTCATACTAAGACAGAAGGTAAGGGTTAAACAAACAAACAAAAAAAAAAGAAGTATTAGATTTAACTTGGACTGTCAAAGTTAATGGACTAGGGGACTGAAATATGGGGAATCCAGCAGGGTTCTACAATCAATTAAACGTGTATCTTTGGACAAGTAAACTCACTCTTCTGCCACATGGTGATAGTTCTCCCTTCCTATCTCACAGAGACATGGCAAAAATTAAAGTGAATACAATGAACAAAAAATCATTTTTAACATTTTGGTGAAATGGAAACAACAGAAATCCAAATCACTGTTACCAAAATTGGATGAAATGCCTTGTTTCTTGTTTCTAAATATTGGTATCCTCATCACCAGAACACACTGTCTGTCTCTCCAGGGCATACTGTGAAGTGATTAAAGGGAAAATCACTGTTTCCACCACTGATCTTTTAGCCAAACCTCTCAAAAAGTAATGAGATGAGAAACATTGCCTTCCAGTCACTGCCATCTTCCATTCAACATCCTCACTGCCTATGACTAAATATTTCAACACCTATCTGAATTTATTTTAAAATGTGTCTGTTCCCCAGGTCTTGACCTAGATGTGATATTTTTTAAAGGGTTATGTATGTCTTAGGGGTAAACTAACCTCTAACACAACTTTTAGATATAATTTTAAAAGATTTGTAGGCAATGTTTATTTTAAACCAGGCCAGGAGGCCTAGGTAATTAATTTGGCAGGAAAACAAAGACTATCTTTCCCGGTTCCCTCACCATTCCCTCTCTCACAATCCCCCCATAAAAAACACTACATATTTTATGGAAAACAAGCTAGGCAAGAATTTAGTCTTCTCATAAAAGACATATAAGTTAGTTTGTTTACAGTGGAGATGAACACTTGGCAAAGGCAGGTTTCTGGGGTTACCTTTCAAAGCATGGTTAACTTCAACCAAATGAGATCTATGAACAGATGCCACTTTCTTCTAGTGGTTAGTTTGACAAATAGATTTTATTCCAAAATAATTTCTAAGAGAACAAAAGAGATCAGTTTGAGATCTTTGAGAAAGGTTGTGGGCTTGTTTAAATCACAGAAAAATGTCTTACAAGGGGAAGAAGGGTTCTCCAAAAGGAAATGTCACTTTTAATTTAAGTTCCATTCATAATGTGCTGTTTATAGAGTGTTTGCTTCGCTCTGTTAAAGGCAATAAGTCAACAACATTGGAATCTTAAAAGTTAGTAAAAAAATGTACTGGCTCCCACAAGGCAGTGAGCTACCAATGAATGATACCTTATCCCACCATCCTATTTTTTAAAATCAAGATTACAGCTATGGAATTGTTTGGGCTATTATACACTCAAAGGATGTACTAATACATTAGCTCATTAAACTCTTGACCTAATTCATCATATCTGAGATGGAAAATATGACATTTTCCTAACTAGGCAACAGAGATAATATAAGGAAAAAATACGTACGTAGGTCACCTTTTCCCTCTCTAGCAGAATCACAGTAGGTTCTCAGAATGTCTGCACCTAAATGTTCCCAACAGAGAACTATCTATTCTATTTATAAAGACGTTCAGAGACATAAATTGCCTAGCCTCCACTGATTGTCTCTTTCAGAGTGTAATCACCCCAATATCAGGAAGTCCTTCTGTCTTAAGCCACTTCCTCCTATTCAGTTTTCCAAGCCAGTGAAAAGCTCTCTCTATAACTATCTGAGGTGATGAAAAATTGTCACCCCAGGCTAACCAGCCTCAACCCCTTAAACCTTTTTTTCTTCTAGTTCCCCATGTCTATCTTTGTCATTAAGGCCATTCACATAGACTTATAAAGAGGAATTTTGAGAAAAAGTGAGCCAAAGGAAGTGGGGAAAACGAATTACCGAAAGGACCACTATTAACGACATTCTAGCCAATGATCTACATGATGTTTTTGGAACACAATATTCTATTTCCAGTCTAAGTGCCTTTGCACAGACTGTCCCCTAAGGCTGAAATGAACCCAGCCCTCATTAATACCTCGAGAGTTCCGCAAAAGATCACTTCGTGTTTCCTTCACAGAATGTTAACTCCTTGAGGGCAGGGGTAATTTTGCTTTTTAATCCTAACATTCTCAGCTCTTAAAACTGTGCCTGGAATATTTATTTATATGTCAATGTCATGTCCTTTCCCTTCTCTGATCCAAATTCTTCAATGGCTCCCTGTAGCCGCTGAGCTAAAATATAGATTCCTCAGACAAGAATTTTACTATCTAGCTACCACTGACCTTTCCAGCCTTATTTTATGATGTACTCCACATTCTATTGCCATCAAACTGGCCTGGCAGTAGTTCTTTATACATGCTGTAACATTTCTCACCTCTGGGTTTCTGCAGAAATGTTCCCCTGTTAATTGACTAGGGGGGTTTTGTCTACCATGAGCAAGGCTCCATGCAGGTGGTGGTGATACAATGACAGATATGAAATAATTCCTGCCTTAATGGGGCTCTACTTAGCCTGGTAGATTAATTTCCTTCAAAGCACAGTTCAAGTATCACCTCCTACAATGTAAGTCCTGATTTTCCTGGTTCATCATTATATGTAATCCTTTCCCTCTAAATATTTCTTTCTAAGGGGCAGCTGGGTAGCTCAGTGGATTGAGAGCCAGGCCAGAGACAGGAGGTCCTAGGTTCAAATCTGGCCTCAGACACTTCCCAGCTGTGTGACCCTGGGCAAGTCACTTGACCCCCATTGCCTACCCTTACCACTCTTCTGCCTTAGAGCCAATACACAGTAGTATTGACTCCAAGATGGAAGGTAAGGGTTTAAATATATATATATATATTTCTATCATATTTGGTTTTTAAATTTTTAAACATATACCATAATATAACATGTAATATAACAATAATAGAAGGCATATAATTTGTTATTAATATGAAATAAATTACAATAAATATGTTTATCCAAGAGAAACAAATTCTCACATCAGCTAAGTCCAAAAATCTGTCTCATTCTGTATTTTTTTCCTACCTCTCTCCTCTGCCCCAAAAGGCAAAGTAATATGATCTAGGTGGTACATAATATATATTTCCCTGTTCATCATATTGTGAAACAAGATATATATTGCTTACATTATAGAAATGTAATATGTGTATACATATTTGTATACATTTTATCTCCACAGTAGAATGAAAATTTCTTGAGGGCAGGGCATTTAAACAAATCCTATCCCCAAAGCCCAGCATATGGTGGGTACTTAGTAAATATTTATGGAGCTGTTGCCTTGGATCTTCCCAGTAAAATGTGAGCTCCTTGATAGCTGCTTTTTAAAATATTTGTTTTCCAAACAAAGGACACTGTCTGGCATATATTAGGTGCTTAATAAATGGTGAGGTGAATTGGAAATAATCTACTGTATTTCTCCAAAGAATCTCACTTTCTTTTAAGGATCATTTTCTTCAAAAACTAAAGAACAAGAAGTCAACTTTCTATTTCATGCAGATACATGTATATCATGCTACACCTACTTAAACATATGTAGGACCAACCTCTATAGGTTGCTAAACACCTTAGGTGTGTTTGGTTTAAGCAAATCACTAATGAGGTCAATCTTAGGTTAAGTATCCTTACTGGAGTGTATGGGTATTCAGGGAGGACTAGCACCTCTGGTGTGAGTTTGCCAAGTCCTCTTCAGGGATGTTCATTCACCTTTGGTGTCTACCTCTCTTCCAACTCCAACATGTGGCTTCAAGAAGCTGTAGCATGCTTGGCAGCCATACTCCAGTAACCCATCTCATCAGATGGGCTAAATCAGGTTGAACCAATGACTGAATTGGGAGAATGTCTGCCCCAAGTATGTGAAGACTTCCAGGAAAGAGCAGACAAGAATATTGGGTTCCAATGGCTATAGAGCATTAGAGCTTGGTCAGATATCAAGGATGCCAAGGTCATCCCTTGCATCTTGGACCATTGCCAGTCATCCTGACTTTTGTCTTCACCCTGAATTTCAGTTATTCTAGAAGAGAAATTGAGGCTGACAACTCTATTAATCAACCTCATTTGAATCCAATTCATGCACAAGTTAAGATATAATCCCATGATGCCATTGATCTTTTTGGAAAACAAGCACAAACAAGAGGATAAATATCCAAAAGGAACAATTAGTTTTGTTCTGCTTCAAGACCATAGTGTATATATTTTTAATTCCAGGTATACATCTCACAAAGGAGGGGGGTTATGTTTTTATTTTTCAGTTACATGTAGAAACAATTTTGACAATTGTTTTTTGACAGTTTAAAATTCAGATTTTCTACCTCCCTCTGCTCCTCTCCCCCACCCAGGCAGTGACTAGTATGATATAAATTATACCCATACTTTTGTGTAATATAAAATAGAGAGGTTTAAAGGTACTCTGCTTACAACTCTATAAAAGTCTTACCACCTCAATTTAATTGATTAGGAGCCTGAGGTACTGAGAGGTTAAGTGATTATCCATGGAGTATCAAAGCTAATTTTCAAAAAAAGGTCTCTTTTATAACAAGTACAGTATTCTTCTCATTGTCCCAAACTAGGGAGTTTATAGAGGGAAAAATACCAATTGATTAGCACTAATTGAAAAGTATGTGGAGTGCTCACAATATTGACAGTGAAGTTATTCAAATGGATTGTTCTTTAATGAAAAAAAGTTTATCACAGTCACTTAATATTTATGGTACTGACCTAGCTATGTGACCCTGGGCAAGTCACTTGACCCCCATTGCCTAGCCCTTACTGCTCTTCTGCCTTGGAACCAATACATAGTATTGATTCCAAGATGAAGGTAAGGGTTTAAAATAAATAAACAGATCAATCAATCAATGGATAAATAGATAAACAAATAAATAAATATTTACTGTGATGATAAACTAATTCTGCTTCAAAGAATACAATGCCCACATCTGCCAACTCCAAGCAGGCAAACTCCTAAAAATCAAAGATTTTTTTGCATATAAAACTGAATTTAATTTACAGCTACTCAAAGAAGCAATTTATTTGAAAATTATTGAGGCATTTTAGGATGAGTATCTGGTCTGGAATTTCAAATCTAGGCTTCATAGTGTTACATTATTGCTATAGGAACTTTTCTAAGTAACTTCAGTAATTTTGGTTGATGGGAGATTCTAGAAGTCCTACGTAAAAAAACGCCAACCTCTTTCCCGGCCTTGATCATTTTACTGGTTTTGCCTTCATTGAAATGGGAGATAAAGAAGAAAATCTGACCACTTCTTTATTTGCGATTTATTTGTCCTTCTTATACAGAATCTAGAAAATATATTTCAGGGAAGCAAATAGACCAGACACATATGAACACAAACTCCTGTGTAAAATCATTTATTGAGTCCACAGCATTCTTCTTTGCTTCATTCAGGTTCTAGAGTATGAAAATCCTAAGATGTGGTACTCACTGCAGCAGAGTCCTCTAAGAACTGCAATTTCAAGGACTTTTGATTTAGAGGCATTTTTACTATCTTAAGAGAAGAAATGCTCCTTTTACTCATGTTTCTGAAATCCTACAGAAAAAAAGCTGGCTAAATGCTATACTTAAAGGATATAGTTAGAATATATATTATGTAGATAGTTCCTTATAAAGGCGTTTTCCTAAAATATAACGTTCCACGTTGAAAGGACTTGTTTTTTGTATGCAGCTGTGATTCTCCTCTCTTTCTAAGTTAGTAGAAAAATCCCCTGGTCAATTTGTCTTGCTTTTGTCATTCAACAGCAACACCTGCTGGTTGGTGGGAGCATGACAGGGATTAATAGCTCCCTCATTCCCCAAGATTAAATAACAAAATACAAGACAACTTTTTGAAGCAATGGCTGGTAAGCACAGGATGACTCAAGCTATCTCACTTGAGCCTGTGGGTGACTCTCTGTTGTACACATAAATGCCAATATCTACCTTCTGCCAAGATGTCTCCTCATCACACAGACATAAGATTTTTAGCCATGTGAGTCCTCAGAGATCATGAAGTCCAAGAGTTCTCAAGTATTTTTGTTTTTAGTTTTGTTTTTTTTTTCTGTTCCAAATCTTTTTGGTAGTCTGGTGAAATCTAAGGACTCCTTCTTGGAATATTGCTTTTCAATGCATAAAATAAAATACTTGGGAGTACAAAGGAAAACTGAAATTTAGTTAATAGTTTTTTTAAAGTTTGTGGGCTCCAGGTTAAGAACCCTTGATCGCCTGATTTTATAAAAAAGGAAACTGAGGCTTAATGAAAAGCAGTAACCATTTCACATTTACTCAAGTAGCTTGAGATTCAAAAACAGGTCATCTACTCCAAATCCAGTGTCCTTGATATTATACACAAGGTCTTCTGTCTTCCACCTTTTCTGAGGTCATTTTCAACATATCATTATCATCAATCATTTCCCTCTTGCAGAATACATTCCTGTGTAGCAGTTAAGGCAACGAGGTCTATGAGGATGGGCTAAAAAGATAAACTGGTGAATGTTAAAGCTAACTAAAGTTAACCATTCTATTTTCAGTGATCTATTATGATGCTCTTCTTTCCAATTATTAGAGATAAGAGCTAGGGTAATGCACCCCTTTCTGGGTGCATACATCTTAGAATATTTTGGCCAACTTAAATGCTTCCTAATTATTTACATACATGTATAAACAAATATACTTATATGTGCATACATTTTACTGTACAAATGTACATATAACAAATATATAGTTACATATATACTTCTCTTTCCAATTATTTTAGCACTGTCTTTCACACAAAATTGTGTATCCTATCTGAGAAGAGCATTTGCACAGTTTGAAATAGAGTAGATAATTTAATGCCCCCCTAAATACCTCAATGAATCAATCGTCTTACCAATATGGTTGTTTACTTCTGGAACAAAAGAAAACTCTTGTTATAAAGGAATTGAGATTGTCCTTTATAAGCTCAGTGGCAAATAACAAGGAGCCTTTTCTTGAACAACTTGGAATTTTAAAAAATTTTCCATTTTTTGTCTTTAGCTTTTAACATCAAAACATTGCAGAAAGGGATTTATTAATGCTCTGAAGAAACATTTTATTTCCAAGACATATAGACAATGCAGCATTATAGTCACCAAAAATGTGAAGAGCTCAGTTCTCTCTTCATACTCTTCTCTCCCAAATTGTGCCCTACAAAGTCGCATGATATGCCTTTCAAGACACCTATTTCGCTAAGAAATTTCCTAGCCATTGAGCATGCCCAGCTCATTTATTTATTTATTTGTTTATTTGATTATTTGTTTATTTGTTTGACTTTTAAAACCTTCATCTTCCATCTTAGAATCACTACTGTGTATGGGTTCTAAGGCAGAAGAATGGTAAGGGCTAGGCAGTGGGGGTTAAGTGACTTGCCCAAAGTCACACAGCTAGGAAGTGTCTGAGGTCAAATTTGAACCCAGGACCTCCCATCTCTAGGCCTGGCTCTCAATCCACTGAGTCACACAGCTGCCCCCCATGCCCAGCTCTTTTAAGCTTACATCAGAGTTTCAATATTGGGGACTTTACCTTTCTCATGATTCAGGGGCAATAAAAACATCAAAGACAGGAAGACTTGGCATTTAACTTAAATCAAATGGGCTCTGTCTATAGAGGGGAAGAAGAACAGGAAAGAGAACCACTGACATGGATTAGACTTTCCCCCAGTGTTGCGACAGAATCAGATTTCTTTTGCAGGGTCACTCTATTTGGCCCAGGACAAACAATGGGAGTGCTTTACTGCTGGGTAGCTGACTATCCAAACACCTGCATCTACCACATCCCCTCAAATTTAATAACCTGCTTCTCAGGACACTGGTCAGCTGCCCTGGATCTTGCAGTTTCTTTTTCATGTTAATTTCAAAGCTTTGTCAACTGGGTCTTTCCAACAGTAGGACACTGGGTGATAGACACGGCAGAAAATAGGCAAAGCCAAAATGGTGTCAGCTGGTTTGCTGCTCAGATGAACCGGAAGGTTGGCAGGCTTGTTGCATGGAGAACCAGTGGTTCAGTTAGGTTATGCTTGAAAGGAAGATACTAGGGGAACTTCAGGGGTAGTTACTGGGGAAGGAGACCAGATTCTCAACAACTCATCAAAATCACCGAGAACATAGTAACTCTAAAAGCTTTGAAGAGTATCCTCAGTTATATGTTAACCCTATAAAGAACACTTGTTCTTCATCAAACTGAGCAACAATTTGGCACATAGAGACATAACTACCAACACCAGAATTCCCCATAATTGTTTGGTAACACAGAAGAATTTCACTACAAAAGGTAATTTTCTCATCAAGCCTGTGTAAAAAATAAAGCTACTTTATCACTCCACTTGTATACCCCCGGGGAATGATTAGGCATCAAAATACTATGCTTCGAAACCAGGACAAAAAAGTCAGACCTCTGAAACCTGACAGCTAACCCACATGCTCAGTTGGCAAGGAAACTGGAAAAGAGAGACACATGGGCAGACCTTCAGGTGGTCTTTCTGTCCCTTTCTGCAATGTCAAGTGGCACAGAATAGATTACCCAGCCGGCCATCTGCCTAAATGTGCATTATCTAGGTTCCATACTAATACAGGGTCTTTTGGAAACACTGTCACAGCACCTGCTTCACAAAGGGTCCCCTAAAACAGCATCAACTTCATATCACTTTTTATTGCTCACACACACTAGTTTAATGATTTTTAAAGAAGTTCCCCAAATAGGTAGAGATTTGAATGATACTTTATGTAATAAATAAGACAATGTAATGTAACGTAATGTAATGTGTGAAACCAACCACTTTTAAGATGTTGATATGACATTAAGATTTTTGTTCTTTCTCTACAATAAGGGCTCTGTAGGAATGGGGTATTTTTTTAAAAATCACATTAAATTGCATTAAAGCATTCGATGGATGACAATATGCTAACAACTGGCAAATCATTTCGAGTGGGGCATACCTTCAGAGGTCTTTGTTATTATTCTGGCTAGAAGACAAACAAACTTTTGACCACATTTTAAGCGAATTAAATTCAACAAAAGTAGTTTCTCAATTTCCCTTCCCCACCTTTCCCCAAATACCTTTTTTTCCTAATTGCTTATGTCAAGTGCAGAAGGTTTGCATCACATGCTAATTAAATTGATTAAGTATGAATTCATTTAAGAAAATTATGGTCCTCCAATTTATTAGGACCTAAAATGGATCAGTCTATAGTCAGTAGTATGTTATCACGGGACTTTTAGACAGTATTTATTTGGTTGGGAGTATGAATACAGGCATTATTATATGGGACGAGAAGATATTTTCAGTTTCTAGAAGAAGGATCTGAACCCTCTTCCAACAGATGAATCGGGAGATTGGGTGAGGAGCCAGGGAAAGGAAAAGATTCCCTTCATAGAATGTGGTAATACTTGTTTAAGCCACCTAGTGGCCAAACAATGGAAATGTGGCCAAACAGTGCAAATGTGTCCAAGGATAGTCGATTTCAGTTGACTAGAAAGTGGAGGAGCAGAGATTTCAATAGAAAGGATCTGAGAGAGGCATAGAATCTTACTCCCTCATTTCACAGATTAAGAAACAGAGGCCCAGGAAGATTAAGAAATTTACCCAAGCAAGGACTTGCAAAAAAGAACACTATCCACCTTTAGAGAAAGAACCGTTGGAGTGGGAATGTAGAGGAAAACATAGGATCTATCACTTGTTTATTTGGGCATTTGTTTGGGGGTTTTGGTTTTTGAATAATATGGAAATGTTTTGAGAGATAATACATGTATAACCCAGTGAAATTGTCCGTCAACTCCAGGAAAGGGAATGGAGACAACATGAAACACGTAACCTTAGCAAACTTATGTGCAAATTTGTCACTGGAATAAAATAAAGATAACTTTTTTCAAGAAGAAATTTGCCCAAGGTCACACATGTATAGTAAGTAATTTGCTCAAAGTCACACTGATCTAAGGTGGGATTTCTGACTTGGATCTCTGAATCCCGAATCAGGGAATGCTCTTCCCTGCAAACATGCTATCTCCTATTCTGACATATGAAGGAGAGGTCCATAGCTACTTCACAGGCATGAGGCACACATCTTCACTTGGCTTTAAAATAGTCTTAAAGTGGCAATGGCAAACACAGAAACAGATATATTAATATACTTTGATTGTTGCAGGTTTGTAAAGACCTAGAATGGTAAGCTTTTACCACATTTATTCATAATACATGTCATCTTCAAAAGAAAAAATAAAGATAGAAATACATCTAAAAGCCATATTCTTTAATAAAAATAAAATATTATTGATGTCTTTTCTTTTTACATTTCCTTTCTCAGGATATCCTCTCTCCCTCCCCTTTAGAGAGTAATCTCGTATGAGAAAGCATAAAAAGATAGGGAAAAAAAACCATTCACTCAAACTAACCAACACAGGGAATGAATCTAACAATACATGCTATATTCATGAAAAGTCAAAAATGACTGAACAGCAAGAGAAGCAAATATATGCATAGTCAAGCAAATGAGACATGATCAAAAAAGTAGCCACTTCTCTCTCTTGCATTTTAACAGGAGTCAAGCCACATACTGTAGAATATTAACAAAAGCAAGCAGAAAAAGGAGGCTGGGTGATTTTGTTTTGGGACTGTAGAGCAGGAGCCTTAAATAAAATCACATCTACTAGGGCAGCTAGGTAGCACAATGGATAGATTGCCAAGCCTGGATTTGGGAGGACCTGGGTTCAAATCTAATCTCAGACAGCTTCCTAGCTATGTGACCCCTGGGCAAGTCACTTAATCCCAAATGCCAAACCCTTACCATTTTTCTGCTTTAGAATTGATATCGATTCTAAGACAGAAGGTAGGGTTAAAAAAAATCACACCCAATCCTGCTAAGAGAAGGAATTCTATCTATAGGATAGAAACACAGATCAGGTACAGGTTTCGTGAGCCATATTTGTCTTATTTATCCATTGCATTCCTACTCTATAGAGTTCATTTTTTAAAATTTAAGTATTTAAAGCCAGACATGCTTGTCCTAAGCATGTAGTCCCCCATTTCTTTTTATACCCTTACCTTCTGTCTAAAATCAACACTAAGTATTGGTCCAGGCAGAAGAGCAGGAAAGCCTAGGCAATGGGTGTTAAGTGACTTGCTCAAGATCACACCGCAAGGACATGTTTGGAGTCAAATTTGAACCCAGGACCTCCCATCTCCAGGCCTGACTCTCCATCCACTGAGCTACCTACTTGCCCCAAGCATATAGTTCTTGGATTAATATATAAATCTTTTGTTTATCTTCACAAAGAAGAACAATGGGCTGCCTAAGATTCTTTGGAGAAGGGATGGTCCCAAGAAGACTAGTGCAATTCTAAGAGTTTAAGGTTTCTGTATGAGGAGGTCCAGAGAGATCTTGATGATCATATGTTGTCTTAAAAAAATAACAGCTGAATTCTTTTCCCTCAGCTCATTAAGGCAAACAATAGCTCCTGAAATCTGCACATGATCTGTGTTTCCATTCTACAGCTAGAACTCTTCCTCTTAGCGGAAGGAGTAGGTGTGATTATCGTTGTGTTCAATCTTCTGTGGCCCCATTTGAGGTTTTCTTGGCAAAGACACTAGAATGGTTAGCCATTTCCTTCTCCAGCTCATTTTAAAGATGAGGAAGCTGAAACCTATAGGGTTAAGTGACTTGTCCAGGGTCTTGTAGCTAGGAAGTGTCTGAGACCAAATTTGAACCTAGGACATCCCATCTCTAGGTCTGGCTCTCAATCCACTGAGCCACCTAGCTGCTCCCCCACTTGTTTTTCTAAAATAAAAATTTACTAATATGTTTAAGGGAAGAAGGAAATGACAAATGCATATCCCCAATGAAAGACAAATTGCTTTATTCCATTTTTCTGTCTTTTATCAACATAGCCCAAATGAGATTACCCAGTTGAGAATATCCTGAATTCATGTTTTAAATTCAGTTATTCAGCACTACTGTGACCAGCTGAGTGGTGAGACAGGCAGCCTGAGTGACCAGAGGATGAGAGAAAATCAAATTCTATAAATTCTCAACCAACAACATTCCAGAGGAGAAATCTCGCAGGAACCATGAGGATAACACCACATCGGAAGAAAACCAAATTCTGTCGATTTTTCCATTTAATAGGAAAGAGAGACAACTATAAAAGTTAGCATGTAGAGCTCTAAATCATGAGCCCAGCTATATCCATGTAAATAACTTCAGTAAAGTTGCTCCACCATTTGTGTTGCTAAGATAACTAGAAAACACAATAGGGAATCTCTGCATACTAAAGCCAAGATGCATAATTTTAATGGTATCAGTAGTTGTACAGATATTTAACTCTTCTATAACTAAGTAGACTGTTTTCAAGAATTGCCATGGCTAAAAGAACAGTCAACTGTAGTGGGCATGAGCTACTCCAAAATAGGACAGGCTCCAGGACTAGAGAAGAGAGGTCCCGGGTTCAAATCTGGATCCTGATACTTCTTAGCTATGTGACTCTGGGCAAGTCACTTACCCCCATTACCTAGCCCTTAGTACTCTTTTGCCTTGAAACCAATACCCAGGATTGATTCTAAGATGGAAGGTAAGGTTTTTTTTTAAAAATTAGGTAGGCTGGTTTCTGGGTTAAGATTGTGGCTGAATAGAAGCTGGGCCACTTCCTCTCCTTACCAAAAGATATAGTATACATCCAAAGGACAAGAAAACAAAATCCAGATGAAAGAAGGGACCCCACAATAGGGCGCAGTATCGAAGGTAAGTGGGATTTGGGCACTTCCACGCTATAAGGGGGGGAAATAGCTCCCATCAAAACGTGAGCTGATCACCCCTTCTCCACCCCACCCACAGTACCAGAGTCAGAGGATGCTTTCCAGAGTTAGAGCCAGCGGGGGCACAAAATCTAGCTCCTTGGCAGCTAACTGGCACCACTAGGAGCTTGCCCCTGAGAGCAGCAAGAACAGAGACCCCAGGAGGGTGGAAAACTAAAACCTTGGACATGGGAGTGGGGCTGAAAGAGGCAGCAGCAGTGTCCAGCTCGCTCAGACTCAGGGGAAAATCTCAGGTGGAGGAGCAAGCATGGGCCAAGTCCCAACCTCTGGGCAGCTGGCTAGGAACATGGGGGCTCAACCCTGAAGACAGCTAGACCAGAGACCCCAGGAGGGTCCCCAGAGAAGCCAAGAGACTCACAAAGTAGCCTCGGCAAAAAACTGCTCCCTAACTCCATACGAAGAGAATCAGATTGCCTTACTCAGACTTCTGGCAGATAAAATAATGCCAATCGAAACCCAAGAAATTAACAAGAAAACAAAGAAAAAAGCTCAAACACTTGATAACGTTTGCACAGAAAAAAACCAGAAAAGAGAGGAGGACAAACAATTAAAGACATACAAACCTCCCCCCCCCCAAAAAAATGAAAATGGGTCACAATATCTTGAAGAGTTCAAATCTGAGATTATGAGAAAGATAGAAGAGACCTAGCAAGAAAATAACAGTTTAAAAGGCAGAATTTTGCAACTGGAAAGTGAGGCTCAGAAATCAAATGAATTGATAAGCAAAGTGAAGACCAGAAATAACCAGCTGGAAGCCTTGAAGAACCAGATAGACCAGATTAAAAAGGAAAACCAGTTTCTAAAGATAAGAATTGGGCAAGTAGAAGCCAATGATCTCTCAAGACAGCAAGAACAAATGAAGCAAAGTCAAAAGACTGATAAAATAGAAGGAAACATGAAATACCTCACTGAGAAATTGACAGATCAAGAAAACAGGTCTATAAGAGACAATTTGAGAATCATTGGTCTTCCTGAAAAAGCAGAAATTAATAGAAATTTGGACTCCATACTAAAAAAAGTTATTCATCAAAACTTCCCTACCTAATTTTTTTAAATATTTTATTTTTTTAGAAAAATTTTCATGGTTACATGAATCTTGTTTTTACTTTCCCCTTCACCCCTCTTCAAAACCTCTACCCATATCCAACACTCATTTCCACTGGTTTTAACATACGTGATCAATCAAGACTTATTTACATATTACTGATAATTGCATTTGTGTGGTCGTTTTGTGTCACATCCCCAACCATGTCCGCATCAACCCATGTATTCAAGTGGTTGTTTTTCTTTTGTGTTTCCACTCCTGCAGTTCTTCCTCTGAATGTGGGTAGCATTCTTTTCCATAAATCCCTCAGAATTGTCCTGGGTTATTGTATTGCTGCTAGTACAGAAGTCCATTACATTTGGTTTTACCACAGTGTATCAGACTCTGTGTATAATGTTCTTCTGGTTCTGCTCCTTTCACTATGCATAAATTCCTGGAGGTCTTTCCAGTTCACATGGAACTCCTCCAGTTTATTATTCCTTTGAGCACAGTAGTATTCCATTACTAGCATATACCACAATTTGTTCAGCCACTCCCCAACTGAAGGGCATCCCTTTATTTTCCAGTTTTTTGCCACCACAAAAAGCATGGCTATAAATATTTTTGTACAAGTCTGTTTATCTATGATCTCTTTGGGGGTACAAACCCAGCAATACTATGGCTGGATCGAAGGGCAGGCAGTCTTTTATAGCTCTTTGAGCATAGTTCCAAATTGCCATCCAGAATGGTTGGATCAGTTCACAACTCCACCAGCAATGCATTAATGTCCCAATTTTGCCACATTCCCTCCAACATTCATTACTCTCCCCTGCTATCATTTTAGCCAATCTGCTGGGTGTGAGGTGATACCTCAGAGTTGCTTTGATTTGCATTATTGTGTATGATGTTCTTCTGGTTCTGCTCATTTCACTTTGCATCAGTGTAAGTCTTTTTTGTTTTTTTCCAAAATCATCTTGCTCATCATTTCTTATTGCACAATAGTATTCCATTGTAATCATAGACTTGTTAAAAGAAAAAACTCAATGTCATTTCAAATAGAAGATAGCACAGTATAGTAAAGTGCACACTGGTCTTATAGTCAGGAAATTTAGTATTAAATCCTAGTTTAGATACCCTTTAGCTGTGTGACCCACTAACCAGTTGTGTGACCTTGAATGAACAACTTTTCCCTTTGGAGTTTCAATTTCTTTACCTATTAAGTGAAAGAGTTTGAAATAGATGACCCCTAACAGTCCCTTTTACTACAAAATGTTATGAATTTTTAAGTTTGAAGGAGCAGGAAAACTAAACAGTAGCGAGCAAGTTACTTTAAAGTTTCTAAGTCTTACTTTCCTCATATGTAAAATGAAATACTGATACTTGTTTTATTTATCTTCAAGGACTATTATTTTAAAAATGCATGTTAAGCCTTAAAATATGACATACATGTAAATTGTTATTATTATTAACATTTCAGTTATACTCTAATATTCTGAGAGATAAAATGGGAGAGAAACACTATAAGATGGCTGGTGTCCTTCAAAGCATGAAGAAATGTAATATCATAGTTCAAATACATTTCATGGTCTACTTAACCTAATAAGCAGAGAAAATTGCATCTCAGAATTACAGATGGTATATGTGAAACTAACTAAAGACTCTTATAAAAATTACAAAAGTTCATATCCTCTAGGTAGAAAAGTGGAGTCACCTTTTTGAATAGCCAAAATAATACTCTTAAAATTAAAAATAAAATGAGCCACAAGAAAAAACAAAAACTTGGTTTAGTAATGAAAAATTACAATCTTTATCATTATTATTATTATTATTATTATTATAGTTTGTATTATTCCAAATGCGGACATATATCTTGTTTAAAGAGATAGGGGTTTTTGAAAGGTATAAGAGTAAAGTACAATGCACTATTTAACTTTTTTTTTGGTAGGGAAGGGGAACTTGTTAATAGGATTTCCCTCTATCTGTGTTTCCCTGATGGTTCTCAGATTTCTAAGTCATAAGATAAAATCAAGTTTCAGCCAATTATACAAATGTTCTATCCATCCTACATTCCTGCTTTCCTAACCTCGCACAATGAATTGGATGACTTGGGACAAAAGCCTCTAAAAAGCTGAGGGATTACTTTATTGTTCCAACTGGTCTTCTGAAGTAACTTCTTGGCTCCTTTACTCAATCTAAAAATGTCTGTCAGACATTTCTTGTTTGTATACAGTGTGGTTTGGGAGGGTAGAGAAAAGGTTTTCCACTCTCAGGCGGAACCTCTCAGTTCTCCTGGTCAAAGCAGGAATTTCATCTTAGTTAAGGAGAAAACAGTTTGCCTCCTACTATTCAGATTTCCTAACCCCCCAACTATATAAATTCATAGAGTTTTGTAACAAAAGATACCTCTAGAGGTTATCTATTCCTATTCCCTTATTTATAGATAAAGAAATTAAAACCCAACAGGGGAAAAGTGACTCATTACTCAAGGTCACGGAACTGGTTAATGGTAGATTCAAAGCAAGAACCTAGGTGTCCTGCCTCTCAAATCAGGGTTATTTATATTGTATCATGACACCTCAGGTAAAATTGCATTCTTAAACTTTAATTATGACACAAAGAATTATAGAATATAAAAACTGAAAGGAATCTCAAAAGTCATCTAGCCAACTCCTGCCTAAGGTATGACTCTAATTGCTACCTTCTAGACAAGTGGTCATCCATTCTCTGCTTGGTGACATCCCAGAAGTACTAGATCTATTTGAAAACTCTCTGGAGTATAGGAGTAGAGTCTGAATTACTGCAAGATAACTAAATGAGAGATCATATCTAAGACCAGCTCTGTTCCATCATCTCTAAGTAGCAATAAATGTGAAAAATAGATAAAGGGGAAAAAATTGCTAAGAATAGGAAGGAAATAATTCACAAGATATCAACACAAAAAATCCAACAGAAGTCGTTACCATTTAAATTTAAACAAAAATTTTAAAGGCTCTAAAATATCGAATAAATACTTCAGAGCATAAAAAAATTAGTAACCTACTGAAGGGGAAAAACTCAAATACAATACTCATCATTAATATTAAAAAAAAAAAACAACTCCCAATTCCTAGACTGGGCAAGTCAATTAACTCCACTTAACTAGCCTTCTCCATTCTTCTGCCTTGGAACCAATACTTATATTAATTCTTTTTTATTATTATTTATTCTTTTTTTATTTTTTATTTTTCATTTTTTAAAACCCTTACTTTCCATCTTGGAGTCAATACTGTGTATTGGCTCCAAGGCAGAAGAGTGGTAAGGGTAGGCAATGGGGGTGAAGTGACTTGCCCAGGGTCACACAGCTGGTAAGTGTCTGAGGCCAGATTTGAACCTAGGACCTCCTGTCTCGAGGCCTGACTCTCTATCCACTGAGCTACCCAGCTTCCCCCTACTTATATTAATTCCAAGACAGAAGGTAAAGGTTTTTTTAAAAACCTCCCAAGAACATCCAAAATGGTTCAGAAGAATGCTAAAATAAGTAATAAGAAACAATTATGGAAAATAACGCTCTCAACTAAGAAATAAAAAACAAATAAGAGAATAGGTGAATGGAGATGCCAATAAATCAAAACAGTAAGTTCACAGGGGATAAGGATGTATGTTAGGCTCAGAATATAAAAATTAAAAGATTGGGGCAAAATTAACAGAACAAAATCAAGTATCAAAGAGGTAGAAGACAAAATGAAATATCTATAAGTAAAGGCAACTAATTTTGAAGATAAAAATTTGAAGAGAGAAAAGCCTTACGAAATAAAAAATTTAAATACCATATTTTAGGAAATAATGAAAGAACCATTTGTAAAGATGAGTTAAAATATAGATTGGTAGAATCAAGATGAAAGCAAAAAAAAAATCTCAAGTTGAATTTGCCAAGAAAAATCCTGGTCAATCATTAACCCTTCAACATTAAGCAAATATTGTACACATTAAGAAAAACTAGTGAAACAAAGTCTATTTACAAGAAATTAAAGGATAAATTGTCATATTAAATTATGAAAAGCAAAGGAGATCCATCTATAACCCAAAATAATATATCTTACAAGGCTGAACTTAATCATCAATGAAAAAGGGTAAAAAATTAACGATAGGGAGAACTTAACTTTTAGTTTCTTTTTCAAAAGAAACCAGTACTGGGCAGGACATTTGACACACAAATTCAAGCAGAAGACACAGAAGAAAGGTAAATAAAATTAGGGGAGGGGAGAATTAAGTAATTACATAAGTTATTAACTATTTCTAGAGGATATTTCCCCCCCCTAATGAATCTTATCTTATTTGAGGATTATCGAGAGAGTAAGGGGAGTATTTGTAATAGTTCTTAACCTTTTTCACAATCTGGCAAAGGCTGTGAACTCTTCAAAATAAAGTCTTTAAAATAATTGAAGGCTATGTCAAAGGTCAAGTTTCAGTCAAAGATTAGTGAAAATAAAGGTGTATTTTTTCCATCTTCTTCACTGACCTCTTAAACTCTATCCATGAACCCCTTAGGAGACCTCTCTTGTATGTTAAGAACCCTTCACGTATGAATGAATTTTAAAAGAGTTGAAAGAACTGGTAGGGGAGAATTGAAATTATATTTCTTGGACCTTGAAATGTATATTATTCAGTTAGTAACATTTGTGAAACTGAGAATAAACAGAGGAAGGTCTTTCAGGCAGGAAGATACAGAGAGGAAGGACTAAAGGAATAGGAAGATGTATTACCACCTAACCTCGGTAACATAGAAAAAGGGTTTGTGTCCCCCTCTCTGCCAGTGGACATGAGAGTAATGCAGGCTAAGACACTGGTTAGGGATGGAAAAGTGGGAGCCAGGTCCTCAATGTAGAGGGGAAAATTCTGGTGACACCAGATATGTTATCCCAGAAATTGGAAGTTGCAATAGAAGGGTCTCATAACAAGATCCACTAGGCTTGATTAGGTAAAGTATACTCTTTCCTGAAGCAGATGACTTGACTTTTAGGAGAATGTCCCACCCCAGGGAAGGAGAATTTTGGTTCCCAAAGGAGAGGGAAAGGGGTCCAAAAAGATGAATTATTGAACTTATTATAGACAGGTAATGGGTAGAAGTGAGGTATTAGAAGTGTTATTATTCTCATTTTTATAATTATAATTTATAACCAAGAAGTCATGAAACTAAATTAAGCTTTGCCCACTATTGCAGATGGGCAAGTATAAGAGGCAGAATTGGAGCCCAGATGTCCTTGATTCCAAGTCCTAGATTCTAATCACTATAATATGTTGCTGTCTATATAATACCTAGTACACATAGATATTTGGATTCTGTCTCTTTTCTAAAGAGATTAAAAAGTGTTTTTAAATTATCATTATAACAGAATAAAGAATGCCCCAAAAGAAATGTATGTTCCATATGAAGGATATATGAATAATTTTAAACACACTTAATGTCGATGATATCATTTCAGTTGTGTCTAAATATTTGTGATCTCATTTGGAGTTTTCTTGGCTAAGATACTGGAGTGGTTTGCCATCTCCTTTTCCAGTTCACTTTATAGATGAGGAAACTAAAGCCAACAGGGTTAAATGACTTGCCCAGGATCACACAGCAAATATTCGTGTCTGAGACCAGATTTGAACTCAGGAAGATGAGTCTTCCTAACTTCAGGTCCAACATTCTATCCTCTGCACCACCTCCATACATATATACAAATCCTGAAAATTCATTCTGTTATTAAATATATATAATCCACGTGTGTGAGTATAAAAGCATTAACAAGATTGCCATGAACAGCTCAAAGGGCACTCAAATATTGGCCTCTCTTTCCCTTCCAACTGGGTTGTGTAATGTTATTCTTAACTGAATTAACAAAGCCCACTTTAGCTCCTTGGAACAAAGCAGCTAACTACAAAAAAACAAAAACAAACAAACAAAAAAAAAAACAACAAGGTTCATATTAATGGAATCTTGGAACAATTCCTGCAGTTGAGATGCAATAAACCTCCTAGCATCTACCTGGCTGTTTTACACTTCACCAGGTAAGTTTAAAGATGTCTTCTGACTATGCACACACAGCCTACTGTTCATAATCCAAGGGAAGCTAATATAAAAAATCAAAGCACTAAATTCTTGGCAAGAAAGCTGAATGGGATTGATGACTACCTTTCCCTGCCATGGTGAGAGGGCATTGGGACAGGTTCCAATATAATCCTTTTTTCCAGACCTCTTGTGATCCCAAAGGGACTGCCAGAGATAAAAGGACCTGGTTAGTAACTAACCAAGACTCCTGAATACAGAAAACATAATCACAGAAAGTGCCCAAGGAAACCTGGAAAATCAGAGGTCTCTCATGGGATACCCCACAGAGAACAGTTTAGGGGAAATAGCATGATAAATGTGAAAGGATCACTGGAATCAGCAGATCAGCACTCTCAGCAGCTCCATTCCAATTTTATGACCTAGCAGAAGTTATTTTGTTCTATATGCCTTTGTTTCCTTCGCTGTGGTTGGACTAGAGATGACATTATGTGATTTTAGGACTGCTCAGTGAGCAGAATATAAATGGTGTCCAGAGACAATAACCAGATCCCTAGTTGTTAAGATATATGAGAGAGGCTGAGGGACTTATGAGAAAGAAAACTAGCCACATTCAGAGGAAGAACTGTGGGAGGAGAAACATAGAAGAAAAACAACTGCTTGAACACATGGGCTGATGGGGATATGATTGGGGATGAAGACACTAAACGATAACTCTAGCCCAACTCTCAATAATGTGGAATTAGGTCTTAATCAAGGATACACGTAAAACCCAGTGGAATTGTGCTAAGGGGGATTAGAGGAGCTTGGGGGAGAGGGAAAGAACATGAAATATGTAACTATGGGAAAATATTCAAAATAAAGATTTTAAAATAACAACAGCAACAATAAGATAGATGAGAGAAACTCATAATTTTGATTGGTAGAAAAGGAAATTGTAATGAAGAGGATTTATCTTGTGGTTAGAAATCAGGATCTAAGACAATAACATGGGACCAATTTTGATTTTTGCTAGCCTGAAGGGTATCATTCTAGGGTTTGGTAGCCCTAATTACCTATAGAATTTCATATAATAATAATAGATCAGATCTGTAAAGCTTTTTAAAAGCACTTTTTATATGTTTCCTCTCCCCATATTTTGTCTCCTACTTTTAGGCCATTGTCCTCATATTCCTCCCACCAGAACCCTAAACTCTGCCCAAGATCCCTCGATTCTGATAGGTAGGCTTTATAACCTTATTTTGCTGGGGCCCAAGTTCTGTCACTTTCAGGCTATCTCTATGCCATGACTTCTGCTTTCAACAAGCATTGATTAATAGATTGGAACCAACTGGAAAGAAAGACTGGTGGAATTCCTAAAGATGTACTTTGGTTGGCCTTGTTATGTCCAGCTCTTTTAAAATAACTTGGCTAAATACAGAAGGTGCAATTATAAAATGTGCAGATGCTGTGAAGCTTGGGATAATCCCAGAATCAGTATGCAGAGTAGTTTCAGTGAGCTAAAAATAATAGTCCAAATCTCGTAAGGTAAAATTTAATGGAGGAAAAGGAAGAATTTTCATAATATCCAATATAATGTTTCATCACAGTGTGAAATGAAAATTCAAATTTAAAAAATATTTTTCCAAGAAATATTTATTTTTTCTTTGTCTCATTCTACTCTCTTTCTCCCGTGAGAAAGAAAAAAAAAACTCTGCTACAAATATGTATAATCAAGCAAAACAAATTCTTCTATTGTTCATGTCCAAAAAACATGTCACAATCTCCCCTCTAAATCCATCTCCTTTCTATCAAGTAGTGGGTGGTCTGTTTCAACATGAGTCCCCTGGAAACATGATTGCACATTGTATTGATCAGAATTATTACTAAGCTTCTCAAAGTTGATTATATTTACAATATTGTTATTGTATAAATTATTTTTCTGGTTCTACTAACTTCATTCTGCATCAGTTCAGACAAGTCTTCCCAAGACTTTCTGAAACCATTCTCTTTATCATTTCTTACAGCACTATCACAACTATTCCATCATATTCATATGCTCTGACTTATTTATCGATGTCCCAACTGATTTGCAGCCCTTCAGTTTCCCTTTCTTCGTCACCTCAAAAAGAGGCACTATAAATATTTTTGTGCATAAAGGTCCTTTCCTCTTTGATCTGTTTCAGCTCTAATAGGTTTTTGGAAATGGTCCAAAATTACTTTCCAGAATGGCTGGATCAGTTGAGCCTGAATTCCTGAAGATTTTATCAGAGTAGCACAAGTCCCGGTAGGTTCTAAATGATGAAAAAGCTTGAAATACAGTCCTAGAAGCAGATGGTAGTAGCTTTCCAATGACCAGTCTAGCTAAGAATATTCATAGGGTCATGTATGCTTTGTTCATGAAAACCCACAGAACAAAGATAGTTATAAAATAATGCATGATTCCACATGGCCCCTTACTCTTCAATGACAGAAGCAAAGTGGTGTAAAAGGGGGCAAAGGATCTTATAAATAATGTATTTCAGGCTTTTTATAAGCACTAACTTTACTGCTGATATTCTACATGTGAGTCTTTTGTTTAATGACCAACTAAGAGATATAAGAGTAGAGAAAATGAATCACTATCATTCTCAATACAAGTGAAACAAGAAGACAAAAGGAAGTTGCAACTGAATGGTATAATGCCTCAAAGAGACTTGTTGGAAAGGCAAACAAAGAAATTAACCAAGCATTCAAAGAAAAAAAGGAACACTTCCTGGTACATGTGATCCCGTCTCATATTACAGTATTTGTGATGGACATTTGCAAGACCCCTTGAAGATAATTGTAGTCTATGTGACAAAGGATGAAGAGGTAAATAAATTCTCTGAAAGATCTGATAAGAGGACAAAGGTCCAATACACACAAAACACTCACAGAAGTACTATTTGTGGTAACAAAAAATTGGAAAAAAATGCCCACTGATTAGAGATTAGCTGAAAAAAATCATGATATGTTAATGTAATGCAGTGTTATTACTCAGTAACAAATGATGAATATGAGGAACTCAGAGAAAAACGAAATTTCTTTTTTTTCCCTTTTACTTTTTTCCATGGTTACATGATTCGTGTTTTCTTCCTCCCTTCATCCCTCCCTTCTCCCAGAGTTGACAAGCAATTCCACTGGGTTATACGTATATATTAAAAGATGAAATTTCTATGAAGTGATGCAGAACAAAAAAAGTAAAAAAAATAATATACACAAAAATTGTTTTGATTATTCAGTCATTTTCAGTCCTGTCCAACTCTTTTTGACTCTATTTGGGGTTTTTCTGGCAAAGATACTGGAATGATTTGCCATTTTCTTCTCCAGCTTATTTGACAACTGAGGAAACTGAGCCATGGTTAAGTACTTGCCCAGGGTCATACAGCTAGTAAGTGACTGAGGTACTCTATCCACTTTATCACTTAGTTCCCCCAAGTAAAGGTAAAAACAACAACATAAATTAAGAGATCACTAAAAGAAAGCTGAACTAGGAGCAAATAAAAAACCAATAAAGGTCTTGAAGAACAGATAATGATATATTTGTTTTCCTGCAAAACAAGAGATGCAGAGAAATACTACACAAAGTATCATATACCACATCAGATGTACCCACTGTACTGATGGGCCCTATATCCCTGGCCCTTAACCATCCACAGTGCTCTCTTGGAAAATCAATACACTTCAGGTTAGAAGCAAACAATTAAATGGAGGAAAAATTTGCAGCAAGTTTTTTCCAATATACGTCTTCTATCCAAGATAGTGTATCTAAGAAAAAAGTGATGCAAATTTATAAGAACTAAATGGAGCCATTCCACAATAAACAAACAAACAAATAAATGAATAGTCAAAGGATATGAACAGATAGTTTTCAAAAGAAAAAAATCAACCACATAAAAAAAGTGCTCAAAGTCCTGTGTTGAATGTATTTAAAAAGAAAAAATATAAAAGAGATTCACAGTTTCATACATGAGGAAGGTGGTGCAGTGGATAGAATACCCAGCCTGAAGTTAGAAAGACTCGTCTTCCTGAATTAAATCTGGCCTTAAACATTTACTAGCTATGTGATCTGGGCAAGAAACATAATCTTGTTTGTCTCAGTTTCCTCATCTGTAAAATGAGCTGGAGAAGGAAATGACAAATCACTCCAGAATCTTTGCCAAGAAAATTCCAAAAGTTATAAAGAAGTCTTTGTGTCTTCAGGCATTACTGAACAACAACAAATTCAAGGTAAAATAAATAAATAAATTCAACCCCCACCCCCACCCAAACCCTTAAAGGCTGAGCACTTTGTTTGGTTTGGTTTTTATCCACCACCCACTATTACCTTTTCAAACCTTTTCTTCTGAAATTACCCATAACTCTACCTCCTTTCTCTTACTCAGCTGAGGAGTTCATCTATTTTACTGAGAAAGCTGAGGCTACTCAATATGAACTCACTACTCTCTCCCCTTTTCTTCATCTCAAAATCTCTGCACTTCATTCTCTACTCTTTTCTCCCATCCCTGAGCATATTACCCTTATCTTTGCCAAAGCCAATATCTCTTTCTCTACTGATTTTCTCTACTGATCGTTGCCTCAATCAGTGTTTCTCCCTATCCTTCTCTCTCTGCACAGATAATCCAATTCAAATTTCTTACCAGATCTGAGGGGGAGGGGGGAAGAAGATAATTTGGATTTTATTTTGGAAAACTTCTGTGGGAATTTATTAAATGTAATTGGTTAAAAAATAAAATAGAATAAATTTCTTTATAATAAATCTAGCCTTTCTCAAAAACTTGAGCCTTTCCCAATCCACTGGTTCCTTCCCTCACAATTATGTTTAAGTTTTCCTTATCCTTTAAAAAATCTTCACTAATTTCTCCCATCCCCTTAAGCTATTATCTAATATTTCGCTGTCTCCTTTTGGATGTCTCTCTCCTCTTTGAGTTTTCACAACACTATTTTCCTGGTCCCCCTGCTTGTCCAACTGTTCCTTCTCACTCTTTTACTGGCTCATTATCTATATACATTCTTTGTGATAGTGAATGCCCTTCTAAGGCTTTAACTTAGGCTCCCTATGCTTCTCTCTTTTCTCTCTTACTAACTCCCATGGGTTTAATGATCATTTCTATTATGATGACTCACAAATCTATTTATTCATTTCCAGCTTTTCAAGCTAACACCTTAACTCAGGTCCACATTGTCTTTCCTCTATATTATTGCACAATATACAAATTGTTCTCCTTGCCTTATCTTTTTCCCCACTTCAGGCCATCTCCTATATTGCTATACAAGTAAATTTCTTGAAATATACAACTGATCATCTCAGGCCCTTATTCAATAAACTTCAGTGGCTTCCTTTGCCTTTAGGATAAAATAGAAATGCTTCTATTTAGTTTTGGGGCAGCTAGATGGTGCAGGGGACAGAGCCCTGGGCCAAGAATCAGAAAAACCTGAATTCAAATGCAGTTGTATAACTAGTTGTATAACTCTGGGTAAGTCACTTAATCCTGTCTGCCTCAGTTTCTTCATCTGCAAAATGAGCAGGGGTTGTGAAAAGTTGGACATGATTAAAAAACAGCTGAACAACAATTTAGTTTTTAAAACCTTTTATACCCCACTTTAACCTACCTTTCCAAGTTTCTTTCCATCCTACCCTCTATTATGCAGCTAAATGGGCTCTCACTCACAATAATCCATCTTCCATTTCCATGCCTTTATACTAGCTATCTCCCAAGTCTGAAATGCCATTTCCTCCCTCTGCCTCACAGACTTCCTCTCTTATTATAAGCATCACCTTCTATGAGAAGCCTTTACTGGTCCACTCCACTTCTAATGTCAGCTTCTCAAATTACGTTATCATTAATTGCTTTGTATTTATTCTTTAATCTCTTTATGTTTACAGACACACATACATACATATAGAGAGATAGATATAAAATGTCATTATTGACTCCCCATTGGAATACAAGATTTTTGGAATTGGGGATTATTTCACTATTTAGAGGATGGCAAACTGGGTCACAACTGTGAAAGGAGAAGACAGAGCCAGGATGATGGATTGAGTGAACAAAGAGGGAAAGGATAGCAAGATATGGATTAACTTATAATGAAATTAGTTGAATTCACAACTGGCCAGAAGGAGCCATTAATGGTCTGATGTCAATTTGGAAGGAACTCTAGTGGAGTGTCCCAGTAATCTGTGCTTGGTTTTCTGCTAGTGAACATTTTTATCCATTCTTTGGATAAGAGCCTAAATAGCATGTGTATGAAATCTGCAATTGACATAGATTTTGGATAGATAGCTAACACACTGGCTGACGGTCAAGATTCAAAAAATCTTGACAGAAAAATATACTGAAAGAATTATAATAAGCAATGAGGAAACAAAATTCTTTGCAGATGATATGATGGTATAATTAGAGAATCCTAGAGAATCTACTAAAAAAACTAGTTGAAATAATGAACAACTCCAGCAATTGCAGAATACAAAATAAACACACATATATCATCAGCATTTCTATATATTACCAACAATGTCCAGCAACAAGAGATAAAAAGAAAATTTTCATTTAAAATAACTACAATCCAAATAAAATATGTGAGGACCTACTTGCTAAGACAAACCCAAGAACTCTATGAACACAATTATAAAACACTTTTCAAACAAATAAAATCAGATCTAAACAAATGAGAAAATTTTAACTTCTTATGGGTAGACTGAGCCAACATATTAAAATAACAATTCTATCTAAACTAATTTATTTATTTAGTACTGCATTAATCAAACTATCAAAAAATGGTTTTATTGAGTTAGAAAAAAAATAACAAAATTCACCTGGAAGAAAAAAAAGTCAAGAATATCAAGGGAATCAATTAAAAAAAATTAGGGAAAGTAATCTTGCTGTACCAGATCTCAAACCGTCTTATAAAACAGCAATCATTAAAACAATTTGATACTGGCTAAATAGAATGGTGGATCAGTATAACAGATTAGGCCCAAAATACACAGTAGTAAATGACTATAGTAATCTAGTGTTTAATATATGAAAAGATCCAAAGTTTAGACATAAGAATTCACTTTTTTTACAAAAATTACTGGGGAAAAAGGGAAGCAGTTTGGCAGAAAATTGGTATAGATCAGCACCTCACACCATATACCAAGATAAAGTTAAAATGTGTACATTATTTGAACCAAGATAAAATTTAATAAGGATAAATGAAAAATAGTACCATTGCATGTAAAATGTAATTTCAAAAGTATAAAATTGAAAATTATATCTTGAAAGTAGTTAAATTAACATGACCTAAAAATATTAATGGACAGAAAGTTAAATGAGTTTCCAGTGAAATATGGCAGCCAAGAAAACAAATGCAATCTTCCACTACATTAAGAGAGACCTAACTTCCAAGAAAAAAGAGATGCGTATTCTATTGTAATCTCCTCTGACTACTCTCAATCAGGAGTACTGTATTTAGTTATGGACACATTTTCAAAAGGACTTCAATAAAAAGAAGCCAGAGTGGTTAAAGACCTCAAGTTCTTGAGTTATACCATTGGTTGGCTGAACTGAGAATGTTTAGCCTGAAGAAGACAAAACTTTGGAAGGAACGTCATAGCAAAGTACTGCTACCTGAAAAAAGAATTCCATTCTATTCATAAAACATAGGGTTTTTTTTTTGCCATTTCCCAATTAATAGCCATTTTCTTTATTTCCCCTTTTTTGCCCAAATTTAGTATTATTCTTCACTGCTGTGAAAGCAAGCAGTTTTAGAAATGCATAATTCTATAGCAGTGACTACTATTCACTCCAGGTTTCTATATATATAGCATTAAACAGCCCTTTTCATATATTTGTTGATGTCAGAGTTAAATATTATTAATTTCCTATTTTAAATTATTGAAATCTTTTGTTTTTAGACCCCTTTGATTTCTAACTATATCCCCACTAGCCTAACCTCAGATCTAACTAACCACTGTTTTAAATGGCTAATTCCAGAATATTAATGAGAAAGAAATATTAGAAGTGTTCTTATTCTGGGTAAGTCTTTTGTCTAACTTAGTAGTTCAGTGAATGGCAATGTGTTTGCGCCTTTCCCTTCACATCCAATAAAACTTGATAGAAACTGTTGCTGCGGGCTCTGACTGGTGTATGTTGTCAACCACGTGGTGACTTTCTTTCTCTAAGGTGGCTGGCAGAGTCATGTTAGCTGTCCCCAAGAGAGGCACATTTCATTGCCAGCTGGCCAACAGAGCCATGTGTTTCCATGCCAGCTAATGAGTTAGATCATTTCAGTTTTTGGTGAAAGAATTAGGATATTGTCATTGAAGTATCCTATAGACCATCTAAACAAAAAGAGGAAATAAGGACTTTGTGAAACAGATTGCAAGCCTGTTAAGGTGCCATGCTACTACAGTGAAGGGGAATGCCAATTATCCAGGCATTTATTGATGCTCTTTATCCAAAAGGAGAATAGTTAATAACTTCTTTTCTAGCCTCAGAGATCATTTCATTTTTCACAAGGTGAAGGAACCAAATGGAAAATTCAGTTCTGGATCTGATTCTTCCTAATAAGAAAAGATTACTTGCCATAGTAAAAATAATGGTAACTCTGGTGGGGCAATGGCAGAAGAAAGTGACTTCTCCTCCTATAGTTTTTAATGGAGAAAATGAAAGCAAGGTATAATCTGACATATGCCCTTAATTTTTCAAAGGCTATTTTCAAAGGTTTCAGAAAGGTAAAATCTCATGGACTGAAATCCCACTGGCAAAGGGTAGATCCAGAGTGCTTAAGTATGAAATTCTGAAGACACAAAGGGAAATAATTCTACTGAGGAAGAAAAATGGGATTAGGTTGAAGAGATTAAAGTCAATGCACAGAGATTTTCGCCAACCACTTCATATTTTAAAGAAGAAATGTGCAATAGATAGAAGCAAGGACATGACATTGTCATATAAGAGTATGGCATGGTCCTTCAAAAACATTGTGGGTGATGCTAAAGTTTAAAATGAGCTGAGACTGGAAAGGAAAACTAAGAAGAAAGGTTGTATTGTTTTAAGTTATATTGGGAGAGAAAAGATCAAAGAAGGGATAAGATTATTGTTTAGGGTATTTGGGTAATGATAACTGACAACAGAATGAAAGCAGAAGTACTTGATTCACATTTTGCTTGTGTTTTTTTTTCCTACCATAGAGAATGACCTTTCTACTGGAAACTGGATAGAAACTGAACTTGTGATTTCATTGGTATAGGGAATTCCAAGGCAAGGCAACTTCTTCTATCAAATCAGGTTAATGCCTTTTCTTCATTTTATTACATTTTACCCAGAGTTCCTTTTTGGTGTGATAAACCCCTTATTAGTCTGGGGATATCCATACATCAGTATGACATCTTTAAATGTATTATTGGGGCCAGATGGGTGGCTCAGTGGATTGAGAGCCAGGTCTAGAGATGGGAGGTCCTAGGATCAAATCTGATCCCAGACACTTTCTAGCTGTTTGACCCTGGACAAGTCACTTAACCCTCAATGCCTAGTCCTTACCACTCTTCTGCCTTGGAACCAATATTTGGTATTGATTCCAAAACAGAAGGTAAAGATTTAAAAATATGAAAGATTACAAAAGAAACCAATTATATTGAAATAAAGTGACCTAATTTATTTTTTTTTTTACCAAAATGAACACGGATTAGGAACCTCTGTATTGTTTAGAACACCGATAGGTTAAATGATTTTCCCAGAGTCGCACAGACTGTGTGTATTGAACTCAGGCCTTCTTGGCTTCAGTATAGGGTCTATACCCTAAGGCACAAAGCACTGGAAATGATCAAACAAAAATGATGAACCGGGAGTTTGGGCTCAAATCTGGCCTTAGCCACTTCCTAGCTATGTATCCCTGGGCTAGTCATTTAACCCCAACTGCCTAGCCCTCACTGTTTTTCTTCTTGGAACCTATACTTAGTATTAATCCTAAGATAGTTAGTGGGTTGGGGGGGAGGGAGAGGAAGAGGAGAAGAAAGAGAAGCAGGAGGAGATGAGGCCACTTAATTTCCTTTTGTGACTATTATAATGTAAATAAGGAAAATGCTGTGAGTAAAATTTACTTATAATATAGCAAAACTGTGATAAAATGTCTCATGCTGTTCTTGCAGAGGAGATGGAAAGATATGGTTTAGATGAAAATATAATTAGATGAATTCTCAGTGGATTCACAAGACTACACAAGTAGTTGGAAATAGTTCAATATCAAGATGGCAGGAGGTCTCTAGAGGTATACCACAGAGATCTTTATTTGGCTCTGTTCTATTTACCATTTTTATCAATAACTTGCTTGAAGGCAGAGATGCTATGTTCATCACTTTTTTAAAAAATCCTTACATTCTGTCTTCTAATCAATACTGTGTATTGGTTCTAAGGCAGAAAAGGAGTAAAGGCTAGGCAATGGGGGTTAAGTGATTTGCCCAGGGTCACACAGCTGGCAAGTGTCTGAGGTCAGATTTGAACCTGGGACCTCCCATCTCTAGGTCTAGCTCTCAAATCACCAAGCCACCTAGCTGACCCCTATGTTCATCACTTTTGCAGATGACACAAAACCAGGAAGGAGAGCTTACATACTGGACTCCAGGACGGATCCAAAAGGATTTTACTAACACAATAGACTGAATCTAATGAGATTAAATTCAATAGGGATAAATGTAAAGTCCTCCACATGGGTACAAAAAAAATCAACTTCCTAAGTACAAGATGTAACAGACATGCTTAGAGCATGGTTGTTCTCAAAGAGATCTAAATGTTTTAGTAGAATACAAAATCAATTTAATCAATAGTCTGAAGGAGCAAAAAAAATGCTAATACCATTCTGGACAGCTTTAAGAGGGGCATTTGTCATTCAGTTATTTCACTCATGTCTGACTCTTCATGACTCCATTTAGAGTTTTTTGGCAAAGATACTGGAATATTTTGTCATTTCCTTCTCCATCTCATTTTACAGATGAAGAACTGAGGCAAACAGGAGTAAGTGACTTGCCCAGGGTCAAATAACTAATAAATGTCTGAGGCTAGACTTGAAATCAGGTCTTTCTGACTCCAGGCTCAGCACTCTATCCACTGCCTGCCTACACAGGATAGGGGTCACAACTTCAAGAAATAGGGAGTTAATGATGTCATTGTACTCTGTCCTTATGAAGACTCACGTGGTATAATGTCTTCGGTTCTGGACACCATGATTAGGAAGGATGTTGAAAGCTGTCTACAGGAAGACAACTAGGACGGTGAAAGACTTAAATTCATGTCCTTTGAAGACAAGTTGAAGGAATTAAGCCTATTTAGCTTAGAAAAAAGAATGCTCAGTTGGGACACAAGAGTTGTCTTCAGATATTTGAAAAGCCGTTATGTTGCAGAATTAATTGGCCCCAGAGGACAGAACAAGGGGTGATGGGTGATTAAAAGTTGCCAAGTGAAAATTTAAGTTCTGTGTCAAGAAAAACTTTCTAACAATTAGAGCTATTCAAAAAGGGAATGGACTGACTCAACAGGTGGATGGCCTTCCTTGAAAGTTTTCATGCACAGGTTGGATAACCATTTGTTGGGTACATTAATTTGGGAATTCCTTTCTTGTAAGTCTGTTCCAACTTTCAATAGCTAGGATTCATTCTATGCTTTTAAAAAGCTTATGTTCTCTTGAGGAGAAAACAATATATATGGAAAATTAAATATGAAATCCATTTCAAAGTATTTTGCATACAAGAAGTTCCTACCAACTGGGAAGATGGGACAAGTATAGGCTTCCTGCAAGTGGCGCCGTAGTTGATGAAAACCATTGTTTTTTAATATTCATCATATGATGCTGTGTAACTGAGTTGTGAAATACTAGAGTTTATACAGATTTAAAATTTTGGGTGTCCAAAAAACTATGGAAAGGCACATTGTTGGTGTAATTAGGTTGGAACTTATAAATAAAAAAGAAATGCATAAGAAAAGGGGTAAAAAGAGTGTAAAAGATAAGAGGGATCATTTGTATCTGCAGAACTTAACACAGAACCTGGACTATAAGTAGTATATAATAAATATTTGTTGCCTAACTGATTGATGAGATGATAGATCCAAAGTATTAAAAAGAAGAGAAGTCCTATATTGGGTTTATAAAATCTACTCAAGCACTGAATAGGACAAAAATGGTTAGAAAATAGTATATGTGAAAAATACTTGGCTTTTTGGTTAAAACTTTCCAGATTTTCATATGGACTCTTTCTGAACAATTTCAACATACATCCAAACAGTATATCATGGAAACCAAAACAGTTAACACAATCTTGGGTGGCATTAATAAAAAAGTTCCAAGTAGTTCATAATCCCATTAGATTCTGTCCTTTTAGGACTATGTCTGAGACTGCGTATTCAGTTCTAGGAGATATATTTTGCTAAGGACAGGCATGCTAGAATGTATCCTGAAGACCATCAGGATTATGAGGGTTTTCAAAACCACATCACAGAAGGTTCATTTGGAAGGTTCATTCCATTTGGAGTAGAACAATAGGAAATAATTAGTCTGGAAATGAAAAGACTTAGGTGAGATGGGGAAAAAAACACCAAATTTTTCCAGGTATCTGAAGAGCTATCATGTAGAACAGAAATAAGATCGATTTTGTTAATAGTGGAGCTAGCATCAATGGGTAAAAGCAAGGAAAGATGGTTTTTTCAATATAACAAAATGTTTCCTAAAAAATAGAGCTATCTAAAAATACAACAAATTGTCTCATGAGGCACTGAATTTCTCATACTAATGGACTTTCAAGTGAAACCTAGATGACCTCTTATTAAAGATAGCAAAGGAGAAATTCAATGTTCTAAGAATGAGTTGAGACAGATGACCTCAGATTGCTCCTAACTCCAAAATATTTATAATAAAGTGAATCCAAATCCTTAGGAATTCCCTTGAACCACCACCAAGTCATGTGGACCCAAAGGTAGAAAAAAAATCTCTGCTAGATCTGTCCCAGCTTAGATCCAAACTCCCAAGAGATCCTCAATGGCTCTCCAACCAAAATGATTGAGTGCTGCTTTGAGGTGAAACCATTTTACTTTACTCTATGGCTGTCACACAATGAAAATGTCTCAGAAGTCAGGCCTAGTTACAGCAATCATTGTTTCCATGAATCCTTTCCTACAACAGTCCTAATACACATGACCAACAAAGAGCCATTTGTTATAAAGCAGATTGTCACACTTATACAGGTAGGAAGTTGATCTGCCTACACAAACTATCATGAAGTTTGTGTAAAGAGAACCCCTTGCTCTCAGTTTTGTGAACTTTCTGCTCATCCAAACCAGTCCATTAGCTTGACTGGAATGCTCCAAACAGAGAGACTTTGATTGGTATCTGAGATGTGGTAGACCAGTGCACAGGGAAAGGATGTGCTGTGGAGAAGGAGGTCTATAAAAATGAGACCGTAGAGGAGGCTGTCTCTTCTCTGAGATCTTTGGCAGGGGGTCTTTCTGCAATTTGGTGTTAGTGGCTGGAGTAGAAGACACTTTTGTGGGCTGGTAAGATTAGGGTGGAAGGCTAGGAAATATTTTTTTTATTTCCTTCCTTCCTTATTTCTTTCTTAGACTATATTTGTATTAAAATTCTATTGTTAAAAGCTACTATCATCCTCATGACTTAAGGGTTAATTATTTTTATAAATGGCGACCACAATAATTTTTAAACTAATATTTCCAAATTTCTAAATATTACATTTGGCATAATATTAATTTTTCAATATTACAAGTTAAACTTGTTTGTTAACTCTAAAAATAGTGTATAGTTTGCTTTCACTAAGTTCAGTGGGTTTGGATTGGTCTTAGATCCAAACTAGATCTAGAAATCTTAGTGAGACTCAATTGGTGATATCATGGATTTAGAGCTAGAAGAAACTTGTAGAGGTCATTTCTAACTTTTCCATTTTATAGTTGAGGGAACTAAGGCTCAGAGGATTTAACCGGCTTGTTAAAGGTTCCATAGTTCTTTCCCTACAGAATGGCAAATGCCAGATTTTGCACTCAGGTCCTCTGATAGAAAATCTCAAGCTCTTTTGACTACACCACACTGATTTTTTTTGTCCCAATTCTCCCTTCCTGGATTTCCCTCAAATTATTATTCAGTAGACCCACAGCATTATACCCAGAGGCAACAGACTGGAAAGGCAGGTTTCCATATAGGGAAAGCAAAAGAGCTGTTTTTGCACTAAAAAGTGTTTACTGGGATATAAAAGAGCAAAAAGACATTATGTTGATGCTAGTGATCAGTGTGTTGTGTGGTGGGGGAAGACGTGGCTCCTGGGTATGCTTCTGATGTAGCATATATCAGTTATTGGATAAATAAAGTAGAATGGAGTACAAATGATTGTGGACTTGGGAACAAGGGATGGAGTACATTTAAATGCCAGGCATAGAAAACTACTGAGTAAAAGGGGAAAATAACATTCAAGGAAAACTCCTCAGAGCCAGTTCTCAACACCAGAATATTAAGGGAATGAATATGAGTAAAGAGAATACCCAAGACCATCCTTGGAGCCAGTTCCATAATCAGAAAGAGTTACAGTGTCTATAAGGATTAAGAAAGCTTCAGGGGTGAGGCAGTCATCATGCCCGTGTATCTGCCCAGAAAAGTTGTAGGGCTTCAGAATGGGGTTGTTCCCTATGATGCCATATCATAGCTTCCAAATATAAAAAAACCAGTCTTGTCAGATCTGAGATTGCCAACAATCTTATTTTGGAGCCCTTAGCCATCTTCAGGGTACATCTGAGTAGATGCCAATAGCCCAGAGCTCAAGAGTGAATATATATACATAAGCAACTGGCTCAGTGTTTGCAAACAAGGTGAATGGATCTGTGTCACAAGATTTGGTTGTATCTGGGACTCCAGGGGGGAATCTCCAAGTGTTCAGAAGTGTTGAGTTAGAACAGAAACAGAATGGTATCCTTTGGGTTCAGAAGTGTCTTGAGTTAGAACAGAAACAAAATGGCATCCTTTGGGGTCCCTGAGATTGAAAACAGTCAGGTAAAAAGCTTCTTTGTAAGATATTTTCTTCTTGTTTTTAAAGATTAAGAATAGTTTTATTACTCCAGGTTTTAAAATGATAGTCATTATAATTTCATTAAAAATTGTAACTGTTTTCCTTCTAATAACTAAGTAAAGACATAATTTTTGATGCATTAGGTAGCCTAGTTACTAATGAGCAATTTTAATGATGCTTTGTAAGTGGTTATTCAAACAACCATGTAGGAGAAACATAAATCAAAATTCTTTGGAATTTTCCCATTTTATTATGTATTATTTAAAAAACAACAGTTTGATGAATTTAACTGTCTTGGTTTAGAGGGTTAAAAAGTCTTCATTCAGTATTTACTGAGTACCTGTTATGTATAAAGCATTATGAAGCATGCTGAAGGAGAGGGAGCACAAGATTTCATAGTTTTGGTCTTTACTCTTCAGGAACTTAAAATTTAGTAGAGAAAATAAGACATGTATGGATGTACTCTGTCCTTGGGCTTTCCCACCTCCTTACTTTTGACCAAACTGCCGCCCATGCCCCCAAATCATCCTTCCCCTCCCCAGCTACTTTACTTGCTCATTTCTGATTCATATTTTAAAATAATATTCAAATATTTCTGTGTGTGATCACTGATACAAGTTGCTACCCATCTAGTCTTCCCACCCTGGGCTACACTGATGTGCATCTTCCCAGAAGTTTACCACACAGGGTCTACCCAAGCCCAACAAAAATGCCAACCTCCTCCATGAAGTCTTCCCTCCTTCCCTCTTTGGGATTGCTGTGTCTGGAGTCATGAAGATTTGGGTTAGATTTGGCTTCGGACACTTCCTAACTGGGTGACCCCACGTAAGTCACTTAGCCTCTGTTTTCCTCAAGTTTCTTCAACTGTAAAATGGGGCTAATAATAGTAACTAATTGTAAAATGCTTAGCATATTAAAGTGGGTTTGAGAGAAAAGACAATGTAATGAAACTATGTCTGTCAGAACCCATTTATGCTTGTTCATACCGTGCAACTTATTATGTCCCATCCAAAATTAAAGTGAGAGAGAGGAGTTCCTGCCCACGTACTGGCCACTGCTCCATGGAGCCTAGTCAGTCTCACTATAGCCATCATGTCATAGTGGGAAGGTATATAAAATTTTCCCAAATAGGACAAGCATGGCTGCCATAGTGCCTGGGCAAGTTGTTAGATCATAACTGCCTGGAGGGATTCATATCCTGCTGAGGAAGGGAGAAGTTTGTAGCTTGAACATCAGAAGGACAGGGCACTGTAGTGACTGTTGGGAGCAAAAGGTATATTTGGTTGCATGGGAGAGAAGTCCCATGATATTTCAGGAAAGAAGGATAGAAATTTATCTTAGAAGTCTCATTTCTAAAATATATAAGCAAAAGAGTCAAAATTTTAAAACCAAGAGCCATTCCCCATTTAAGTGGTCAAAAATATAAACAGTTTTTGGAAGGAAAAAATTAAAACTATCAATAGCCATATAAAAGAATGATCTAAATCATTAATAATTGAGAGAAATAAAACTTGAAACAACTCTTAAGTACCACATTACATCCATTAGATTGACTAAGATGACAAAAAAAGGAAAATGACAAATGCTGGTAGGGACACAACAACAGATAGACAAATGTAGTATTGGTGGAGCTGAGAACTAGTCCAACCATCATGAAAAGCAATTTGGAATTATGTCCTAAAAGTTATCAAGCTATTCATACTCTTTGATCTAGTAATACTGCTATTATGACTAGAACTCAAAGTAATCAAAGAGAAAAGGGACCCATATATACAACAATATTTACAGTAATTTCTTTTCTGGTGGCAAAGAATTGAAATCTCAGGGAATATTTATCAATTGGTGAATGACTAGATAAACTGCAGTATATATATATATATATATATGATGGAATACTATTATGCTATAATAAATAATGAAAACAATGGTTTCAGAGAAACTTGTATAAGGATTAAATTTTAATCGTTTGTCTAAAATATATGAAGATTATAAAAATAAATAATTGTGGTTGCCAATTCAAAGTATTATGACACAAAGTTGAAATGACTTTAATAGCTTTTATTTACAAAAGAGGTGGAAAGAGTGAAAACAGAGAAATACAAAAGGGTAGAGAAGACATTAGCTTATCTAACTAAATATTGCTCTGGTGCTTGACTCAGCCAAGACTTGTTGATCTTCAACAGGAATTAAACTCTCTCCAGAAGACAGGAAGGGAAAGCCAGCTATCCACTCACCCAAGTTCCCTCTAAGAGACAGGTCAAGACAATGACTCAAGCTGAAGAAGACTCCTGAGGCTAACTTTCTTCCTTGAGCTGACCTTCTTCTTGAAGATGACTTCCTTCTTAAAGTCCAAATCCTTCTTGAAGCTGACTTCTTTCTTGGAGTTGACTTCCTTCTCTAGCCCCAGAAATTCAGGGCCTTTTATAGTGGGTTCTTGTCTCTTCCCCTTTTCACAGGGGCCAATCACAGCTTCCAAAATGTCTACCACTGCCCAAGGGGCATTGTTTGTGGGAACCAGTTCTCACCTTCTGGAGGGGTGAATACTCATCAAAAGGGTTCACAGATTCCTGGCTGATTGAGTTTCCGAGGGTGTGAATTCTCTAAGTGGTAGTTCAAGCTTTTGTTGATTCAATCAAAAGGTAGACAAAGGAGAGTTAATCCTGTCTTCATAATCTAGTGAGTTACTAAGTAGGGGTACTTAAATTATTGTTAACCAAAGTGTTGGCTCCAGCTAGGCAAAGAGAATAAAGGATTCCCTTTCACAAGTGTAAGTAAACTCAAAGAGAACAAAGAATTTCCTTTTACACTTGGGAATATGGGAATAATTCATACCTATATGAACTGATGCAAAGTAAAGTAAGCAGAACAAGAGAACAGTTTATAGAGCAATGGCAGTAAAGTGAAAATTTTCAACTCTGAAAAACCTAGTAACTCTGATCAACACTATGACCAACCATAATTCCAAAGCACTGCCAATGAAACATAGTATCCTCATACAGAAGAAACAGATGAGCCAGAGTGCAGACACTGAAATATTTATTTTTCTCTTTTTCTTTCTTTCTTTTTTGGCTAATGTGAAAATTTATTTTACATAACTATACATATTTATAATGGTTTTATTTTTCTTTTCTTCTCAATGTGCAGAGGAGTAAGAGATAAGGAGAGGATTTAGAAATTAAAATAACATAAAAATGAATTTTTAAAAATAAAATTAAAAAATAAAGAGATCCATATTCCTGCCATATGATCATATCCCTCCAGTCAAACCACAATCTCACTTTAAAGATTTTTGATAAAAAGAAGTTTTGAGAGATGGGCAAGAGTCACTCACCTTGAGAAGTAAGTAGGCTGGGGCCATAGCTTGAAGATTCATGAAAGCAAAATACACAGATTTTACCAGTTTACTGGATACTTGTATTTCTTGAAATATTGCCATATTGTAAACTGAATGCCTGTTTCATCCTAGTTATCATCCAACAAGAATTCAGGCTGATGATGTAGGACAAGTGCTTTGATTAAAGCAGGGAGTACAGCACACCCTGCCCTTAAATGCTCATAACTGGGTTGAATGCTTATTTACATCGAATTCTCTAGGATATTAGCCAAATACTTATTCCCTTGGCTTTAGAAATGCCTTAGGATTTAAACAAATGGCATTTGCCAAAATGTGAGCCTAACAAGGACCATTATTTCCATGTGTTTTCTTTACCGATTCATTCAAATAGTCATTTTGCAGATAGCTCGAATGATTTCTAAATCCCCAAAAAGATGATTTCAGGATGCTTAGTTGGGTCCTGATGGGCTCTTTGTATTATTATTTTTACATTCTGCTTATATATTAACAACTCTAGGCAAAAGTTAATTGCTTTCTGTATCCTCTTCTGCACATTGGCAACAACATAATTTCAAGTCACTAGAAACATCTTTTCACCTTTGCAAAACCATTACAAGACCTAACACTTTGCTAATAACCACTAACTTAATTTCAATAGGCCACAATCAATCAGAACATTTTGTGTGAAAATTACACCTCTAATAAAGAACAACCTTCCCAAGGAATGTTCCCTCAGTGCTGCAAAAATAAATCAAATAATCTAAAGTAACTTGTTAATTGTTCAGTCTTAACCAACTCTTTGGAATTTTGTTTGGCATTTTCTTAGCAAAGCTACTAAAATAGTTTGTCATTTTCTTCTCCAACTCATTTTACTGATGAGGAAACTGAGAGAGACAAGTGCCTCACCCAGGGCATGCAGCTAGTAAGTGCCTGAGGCCAGATTTGAATTGAGGTCTTCCTAACTCCATGTGTAGCACTTTACCCTCTTGGCCACCTAACTACCTGCTCTAAAATTCCATTTGTTTTTCAGTTGTTTTTCAGGCCTGTCCTTCTCTCCATGACCCCATTTGGGGATTTCTTGGCAAAGATACTAGAGTGATTTGCCATTTCCTTCTCCAGCTCATTTTACAGAAGAGGAAAATGAGGCAAAAAGGCTTAAGTGACTTGCCTAGAGTCACACAGCTAGTAAGTCTGAGACCAGATTTAAACTCAAAGTGTTTTTGAGTCCAGGCCTGGCATTCAAACCACCAAGATACCTAGCTACCCAAAAGCTTCACAGTTTATTTCTTTTTCAACCTGAGATTGGTTCTCATATTTTCAACTGTATCTACTGAAATTTTCAGGGGTGAAGACTTTCAGGTTAGCATAATTGTTACATTCACAACTGGACAATTATAAAATATGTCCCTAAAACTACATATCAAAAATCAGAAGCCAAAGTATATATATATATATATATCTACTTTGGCTTCTATATATATATAAATATGGCTTTTATATATATATATATAAAACTTAAAATGTCATGATTAGCAATTAAGCCTAGTTAGTCTGCATATTCATACAAATTCAGAAAATCAAAACTTTTCTAACTCAGAAAAGTGAGAAGCATCTTGCAGTGGTTAATAGAGAGGGTCTCTGAGTCAGGAAGATCTGGGTTCAAGTATTACCTTAGGCACATTATGGTTACATGATCCTAGACAAGAGACTTAATGTTTCAATGCATCCAAACAAGACTCTAAACAATAAGTTATAGAACTGTTGCAATCTTCATTGGTAGAAGGAATTTTTACTGGAAAATTCACTAATATCAGTGAAACTATATGTTTCTTTTTCTTCTTTAAAAATTCTTACTTTCCATCTTAGAATCAATACCCTGTATTGGTTGCAGGGCAGAAGAGTGGATAAGAGCTACAAAAAGGGGGTTAAGTGACTTGCCCAGGATCACACAGCTAGAAAGTGTCTGAGGCCAGATTTGAACCAGGATCTCCTGTCTCCAAGCCTGGCTCTCAATTCACTGAGCCACCCAGCTGCCCCCGAAAGTATAAATTTTTAAAATGGCATCAACAACCACAACTCAAAATTCACCCTAATCCAGAGCTGGACTGAAGTTTGAACTCTGAATAGTTTGCTAACTAAATTAACAGTGTAGAACAAACAAGACTGTAGGAGAATGTTTAACATATTTAACGGAACAAACTTTATTCAAGCTGTTAAAAGTATACAAAGGGCAGGATATGATGAGCTGAACAATGTTCAGAGGAAAATGACAAGGGTGGTGAGGTAATTCACAGTTGTCATAGAAGGAATTGGTTGAAGATGTTTGGTCTCAATTTGGACATTTCCAGCAATAAAGAGTTTTTGGCTTCACTAGGTAGCCTATCTTATTTTGGCATAATGTTCATTGTTATAAACTTCCTTGGAAAGCTGAACCCAAATCCTCCAATTTGCCCCACCCTGAAAAGATCCTTTATCAACTCTCTGGAACAATAAAAACACCTTTCAAAAATTGGTGGGGAGGCAAAATCTCTTTCACAAAAATACCAGCACCTGAAACCATTTCTCATATGACATTATTCCCATCCCTGGAAACGTACCAGCTTATCAACAAGTCTCTTAAAATGTAGCACCCGGAACTCTGTACAATCCTCTAGATGTGGCCTGATGAGTACTGAATTTCTTGTTGCTGTTATTCAAGTAATTTCAGTCGTGTCTGACTCTTTGTGACCCCAGAACAGGGTTTCTTGGCAAACATACTAGAGTGGTTTGCCATTTCTTTCTCAAATTCATTTTTCAGATGAGGAAACTGAGGACAACAGGGTTAAGTGACTTCCCCAAGGTACTGTCTGAGGCCAAATTTCAATTCAGGAAGATGACTCTTCCTAAGTCCAGGTCCATCATCCTATTTGCTGCACCACCCTGAGTACTGAATACAGATGAATATACAACATCTTTGTTGATACAGCTTAAGATAACAAAAGAAATTGAGCTAAATTTATTATATCATTAGTTCCCAATAAGCCTACCAATAAAATCAGGAGGTCAACTGGATTAGAGAAAATTCTAACAGTAATCCAAAAATAGACATCACCATAAGACTATACCTCCAAACATGATTTTCAGGAATTGAGAAAAGGGTTCATAATTGGTATAGGCAGTGCACATTGTGAATGGTTGATTCATTCTTGGATCTTGATGCTTGTCAACTTGAAATATATAAAATCTAATATATAAGCTTTAAAAAGAAATCAAGTGCAGAAGAATCCCCCTCCATAAAGTTATTTCATTGAGACAACAAAATGGGAATTAATAAGGTCATAAGCACTACCACAAGTCATTTTATTTTTTCTTTTTTAATTTTTTTAAACCCTTACCTTCCATCTTGGAATCAATACTGTGTATTAGCTCCAAGGCAGAAGAGTGGTAAGGGTAGGCAATGGGGGTGAAGTGACTTGCCCAGGGTCACACAGCTGGGAAGTGGCTGAGGCCAGATTTGAACCTAGGACCTCCCGTCTCTAGGCCTGGCTCTCAATCCCCTGAGCTACCCAGCTGCCCCCACACAAGTCATTTTAGAACTGTTAAATAAGTTTGTTCAGTTGTGTTTCAGTCTTGTCTGACTTTTCATGACCCCATTTGGGGTTTTCTTGGTAAAGATATTAGAGTGTTTTACCATTTCCTTCTCCAGCACATTTGATATATTAAGAACTCAGGGTTAAGTGACTTGCCCAGGGTCACACAACTAGTAAGTGTCAAATTTGAACTCAGGAAGATGATTCTTCCTGGATTAAAAACTAGCACTCTTTAACACCTAGCTGCTCCTATTATCTGACAGTACAGTCTCCCTGATAAGTACTATATTCAAACCCATAGTGCAGTGCACTCTCCCTCTACCTTTCCCTAGAGTCAGGAAGACTTGAGTTCAAATCCAGCCTCAGACATTTCCTAAATGGGTAACCTTGAGCAAGCTACTTAGTTTCTGTTTGCCTGACAAAAGGATCCACTGGAGAAGGAAATATCAAACTACTCCAATATCCTTGCCAAGAAAGCCCCATAAGTAGCCATGTTACATGGTGTCATTCAGAGCAGACATGACTGAACAACAAACCTCAAACATATACTGTGGAACATATGTGACTTACCCAAGGTCACACAGAAAGTAGCAGAACCACAACTAGAACACAAATGCTCCTGATGGCAAGATGCCTATGCCTGTATAAATGCTTAATATACTTTACAATTTGAGAGGGGGAAAAAAGGGATACTAACCCAATAATTTACATTTTTAGAGTGGTATAAAAGATGTTACTAAGGACATGTATGACCACTTGCATAATTGAGAAAGATTAAAGATGCATAACAAGAAGAATATATGTGATATCCCACGGATATTTGACATCAAAGAAAAGGAAATAATCCAGCACACTGGATAGATCCATTATGAAGCTACATGGAAGCACAGGATAAAAAAGATCTGGAGATATTATGATATATGTTGGTAGAGGGAACAATCATATTGTAGAAAAGAATGGGTCATCGTTGACCATAGTGATCACAACTACTGATCTAATTTGCAATAATTGTAATAAATATCCAAGGTCAAACAAAACAAATTCTCATACTGTTCACAACCAAAAACATACATAGCCAGCACATTTCTTCTGTTACTTCTCTATGAGGAAGCAGGTAGCATTTTTCAGCATTGGTCCTCTAGAATCATGATTTGTCTAGAATCATGTTTTGATCAGTTTGTTTGTTCTGGGGCAGCTGGATAGCACCGGTCTAGAGTTAGGAAGATCTGGGTTCAAATATGGCCCCCAGCACATTTCTGTCTTCTGAATGATATCTTCTGTGATGTAGGGAAGGTGGGGAGGAAGGAGCTGGGACACTTGTGGGAAATTTTTTTAAAATAGGAAAGATAAAGAGAAGGGAGATGTTGAGGGGAAATCTAATGAGTTCTATTTAGTCTGAAATACCAATAAGACGTCCAATTCAAGATATCGGAAAGGCAAAATTGTCAAGAAAACTTTGTATAAAATTTAAAGTGTTTTATGAATGTGAACTACTCTTACTTATGGTTATGGAGCTTCTGATAAGTAAAATCATCAAAATATATTTCTTTTGTTAATGGTGCTATTATTGTGTTATTCTTTTATTGCTGCTTAACTCTGGGGAAGTTTCTTAAAGGACACAATTCTCACCTTATCCTAACATAAACATACTTAAGAACACAACAAACCTTCTGAAAATCATGGTTTTTTAAAAGGAAAAATAATTATCTAATAAAACATTTAGAATATCTCATATTTTATTGACATAGCCCCAGAAGCCATGGTGATAGCCAGATGCTAGAAGGTGAGATATAAAAAGGAAAACTTATCAGAACAGATCAGCTGTATCATTTCCTGGTCTCCTTCCAGATATCTGCAGAAGAGGGTCTTTTTCTAATAGCACAAAACAATTAACCTCAACTAACAAGCTTTTAGATAATATCCTATGTTCATTTTAATTTAAAAAGAAAATAGGAAAGATCCAGTGGGAGACTAATGGGATTCAATCTAGCTGAATAATCTTAGACCATTGGAAGCTCTAGAGATTACATCTCAGAAGTTTGTTTCCTGTTATACACCAACAAGCTTTTACCTCAGAAGTCAATTGGGAATCTAATCTGTTCCTCTGGATTAGACTAAGCCTCTCCCTGTGGAAGCATCTGTACATTTGGAGGGAAAGACTTTATATAAAACAAGTCATTATACTTGTATTCCCTGTCCCTTTGGCTTCCTTTTCAAAAAGAAAACAAAAAAAATTATTTTCATAGGCACACATTAAATCAGCATCATATTAAGAAAATCCTACTTCTCTACTAAACACTAGACGACTTTGGAAACCTACTTCCTTTCACCTTTGGCCTCCAAAGCCAAACCCAGTTATTAGCTTGTTGGGTAAAAATAATAAAATCCTGTACAAAAACATGTTTGTTGAGACTTGAAAGATTTTTTTTAATAATCAGTCAAGTATCTTTTTGCTGTGAACTGTATTTCACGTTGTGCAAAGATAAAGTCAGAAAAAGGTATATTCTTTTCAAAATTAAAGACCACTCATGCAAAAGTAGGAAGAGATTTTTTAAAGCAGATAAACTATGCATTTTTTCTCTAAGTATATAATTTTTTTTACCCAGTAAAATATCATTTGATTTAGTCTTTATCTTCTATAATAATGCACAAAGCAATGCAATTTATCCTACTGGAAAAAGAATAGTCCTAGAGGTGAACACTTGGAAGTCAGCAGATCTGGGAACCTATCAACTTGATGTCTGTCCAGATATTACAGGATGCTATAAATAGGCAGCTGTGGCTCAATGGTTAAAAGCACTGGGCTTGGAATCAGGAAGACCTGAGTTCAAATCCAGTCTCAGACACTTCCTAACTGTGTGACCTTGGGCAAGTCACTTAACTTCTATTTGCCTAGGAGGGGCACCTAAATGGGTGGTGGATAGAGTGTTGGGTCTGGAGTCAGGAAGACCTAAGGTCAAATTTAGGCTCAGATATCTCCTAGCTATGTGACCTAATCAAGTCACCTAACCTCTGATTGTCTAACAAAAGGATCCACTGGAGAAGGAAATGGCAAACCACTCTAGTATTCTTGCCATAAAAACCACATGGAAAGTAAAACAATAATGACAACAACAGACAAGCTCACCATAGGTCACTCCTGACTTTTCAAGAAAAGGATCAAAATAATCAGTCACTTAAAAATATAGCCGCTAAATTTAAAGATGATAAACTAATTTAAAAGACCACAATCAAAGCAATTCAAATCATTTTTTAAAAAAACACCTTACTATCTTAGTATCAATTCTAAGACAGAAGAGAGGCAAGAGCTAGGCAGTCAGGGTTAAGTGACCTGCCCAGGGTCACATAGCTAAGAAGTGCCTGAGGTCAGATTTGAACCCAGGTTCTCCCAACTCAAGGCTTCACACTCTATCCACGGAGCCATGTAGATACTCAATTCAAATCATTCTTAAGCAAGCTGTGTACAACTCCTATCCAGTTTCCAGAACCAGAAACAATCTAAAAGGTAATGTCATTCCAGTTTCCAATAGCCTTTCTGCCCCTTCCCAAAATGTACCTGTACTTGCATTTCAGACCTACAGTTTAATATTCCACTAATTGAATGACTTCCTGAAAGTTTAAGCATTAATAACAGTGATATGATTTTGTGACTGTCCACATCAAAAGCAGCCCTAACCAGTTCAAAGAGAAGGAACTAAATAAAAATAAAGAAAACAAAAAGCAGGCATCACCTTTTTGAGGTGAAAATTGATTAATACCAAGTTTCAAATAATGATAGCAGCAAGCATTTATACTGTACTTTAAAATTTTCAAAGCACTTATAATAAGATATTTTATCTTCACAACAACCCTGGAAAGGAGATGCTTTTTTATTATCCCCAATTTTATTATTATTTATTATTATTCCCAATATTACAAGTGAGGAAATGGAGACAGGCATAATAAGTCACTTGCTCAGGGTCATATAGCTAGTAAGAGCCTAAGGCAGTGATGGTGAATCTTTTAGAGACCTTAGAGACCAAGTGCCCAAACTGCACCCTCATACCACATGTGAGCCCTGCACCTTACCCCAGACAGGGGAGGGAGGAAGTGCTCCCAATGGGATGCTGGGAAGAGGGGTTAGTGAAATGAAAAATGTCCTCGGGTGCACATAGAGAGGGGGAAGGGAAAAGCTGCTTTGGCATGCTCCGGCACACGTGCCATAGGTTCGCCAACATGGGCCTAAGGCATGAACTGAACTCAGCATTTCCTGACTACAAGTCCAATGCTCTCTCCAGTATCTCTCAGCAGATGTCATATAACATACATGAAAATTCACACAGAATTCAGTGATCACTGTCATCATCCCATCATATGACCTGCCACAAAACCTACAAATCTTACTAAAAAGGAAAGATTAAGAGAACAGAAAGGATCCCAAACTAAGATACATTTTTGTTATGTTGAAATGCCCCCTATTGCCTGGGATGTATTTTATAAGGCATGTAATTGGTAGAGTAGGATAAAAAAAATCAGGAAGAAGCAAAACTGCACCTGTGCCTCAATAATTATTTAATACTCTTTAGCACACAAAGTTATTTATGTGGAAAATGAACTTAAATGTCAGACTGGAAGATTTAAACACTCTAAGGGAAGAAATGAGTATAATTCTCACATCAGACCTAGATCAGGCATTTGAACACTAAAGTATCAGAAAAAAACATAATAATGGAGAAAAAATAAGAACAATTAAAAAATTCATACAGGGCATCTAGCTATACAAATCTTTCTCTCTTCCTTTCTTCTCTCTTTCTTTTTCTTTCTTTCCTTCCCTCCCTCTCTCCTTTCTTTATCTCCCTCTCTCGTTTCCTTGTTTCCTTGCTTCCTTGCTTCCTTCCTTCCTTCTTCCTTCCTTCCTTCCTTCTTTCCTTTATCTTCCATCTTAAAATTAATATACTATATTGGTTCCAAGGCAGAGGAGTGATAAGGACTAGGCAACTAGGAGTAAGTGACTTGCCTAGGGTCACAGAACTGGAAAGTGTCTGGGGCCAAATTTGAACCTAGAACCTCCTGTCTCTAGGCGTGGCTCTTAATCCACTGAGCTTCTTTCTACCCCAGCAAGTGTCTCTACAAAGTGGAAATTTGAAAGTCACAATTATAATGTGATCCAAGGCCTGTTGTCACCTTAAAATTCAGATTTTTAAAAATAAGTAGTATAAGTATTTTATAAAACAACTTTATAAAACTGAAGTATTTTATATAAGATGATTTTATAGGAATCACTAGGTGGCTCAGTGGATTGAGAGCCAAGCCTGGAGACAGGAGGTCCTGGGTTCAAATCTGAAATTGGATACTTCCTAGCTGTGTGACCCTGAGCAAGTCACTTACTTCATAACCCTTACAACTCTTCTGCCTTGGAACCTATACTTAGTATCTATTCTGAGATAGAAGGTAAGGGTTAAACTGTTGGAATCAGTTGGTTTTGGATCAAAGCACACTAACTTTCCCATCAGTGTATTCATGGTTTTATTTTGGGGTTTTTGTTTTGTATGAGTTTGCTCTTACAACAATGATCAATATGGAAGTATATTTTTCATGATAATAAACATAAAATAAAATAAAGAACATTAATGGGGAAAGAAGGTAAGGGTTGTCTGGATTTTAAAAAGGATTTTATAAAACTGAACTTTTGCAGGGAGCAGACAGACAGAAAGATGGATCTCTCCTAAATTTTAGCAAATGCCTAGATAGATCTGTCTACAGAGCCCCAGTGTACTATGTGACCCTGGACAAGTCACTTAATTTCTGCCTGCTTCAGTTTCCTTAACTGTAAAATAGTTAATAAAAGCACCTATCTCACAGGGTCATTGTCAGAATTAAGCAAGATATTATTTGTAAAATCCTTAGGACAATGTCTGGTACCTAATAAATACTTCTTCCCTTCCCCCTAGAAATGCAATAGGGCATTTACTTAACAGAAGGTGAAGCTTGCTCATCTGTGAAATGGGGATAATAATAGCATTACCTCCCAGGGTTGCTGTAAGAATAAAACGAAATAACACGATACCACAAACCTGAGAGTGCTCTATAAACGCCAGATATCATTATTATTGTAAGATGTGATACTGATCAGGAAACAGCCAGTCTGATGTATAATCAAGGAAAAACAATCTGCAAGTTTGGAAATTGGAACATGTTATGAATACATTTTAAAATGAAGACAGGTGGTGATGGGGGGGAAAAAGCAAACAGAAGGATCGTGGTGCGTATGGATACTAGAAGAGTGAATTTTAGAGTATGATATTGTCAGCTTTCATCTAGAACCATCCAAGAGAAAGACATGAATATTTAGTTCATAAAATTGGAAAGATCCTCAAAAGTCATGTAGCCTAATCTTTTCCTGCCCATTTAAAACAGGAGGGTGTCGGGTTCTACAAATGAAAGAAACATTGATTAAATATTACTATATGAAATGCATAGTGTTAAATGCTGCAGATACAAATAGAGTTCTCTGAGGATATGAGTTTATATTCTGATTTTAAAAAACAGATTCTCTCCATATAAGCTCTAAAATCTGTTCATATCTTTAGATCAAAAATCATGCAGTTAAATGAGTTTTTGAGAGATGAAATAACTCCCAGATAAAAGCCAAGAATTCATTAATTTCATGCCTTTTAAAAGTGTCTATGTAACATGCCTCAAGGACTGGGCTGTGATCATGCAAGAACCTGAGAGCATGTATGAAATCAGGTAGGTAGGGATGGTGTACTTAGCAGCAGGTTTCAACTGAAAAAGGGCCATATCAGTAATTAGAACAAGGACTTAAGGAGAATAGCAAATAAATAAACTAATAAATGAATGAATGAATGGATCAATGGATCAATGGACAAAGAAATGAACAAATGAATACATAAATGAATGAATGAAGAAAGGAAATGGATAAATAAACAAATGAATAAATGAATGAATGAACAAAATGGATAAAGAAATGGACAAATGAGTATATAAATGAACAGAAAATGAGTGAAGAAAGAAATGGATAAACAAATGAATTAATAAAATGGATAAATAAATGAATAAACATAAAAGAACAATTCAATAAATAAAATTAATAAATGAATGAACAAATGAATACATAAATGAACAGATAAAATGAATGAATAAATGAATTCAGAGTCTTTCCCCTACCAATACATTCTTCTGCTCATAAGACAGCAAAGACTTTACCATATCTACTCTATTAAGGATTTTCCCTCCAGAGTTACACTAAAAAAACCCCAAGCATACTGGAACCTAAAGCATAGGGAATCTATGTAGATAGAATGCTAGTTCTGAAGTCAAGAAGACCTGAATTCAAATCCTGCCCCAGATTCTTCCTAGCTCACTGACCCTGAGCAGGTCACTCAAGCTTCGTTGGCCTCAGTTTTCTCAACTGTAAAATGGGGATGATAATTGTACCTACCTCCCAGAGTTGTTTTGTGGATCAAATGAAATAATATATCTAAAGCACTTGGCACGATGCCTAGCATATGGTATGTTTTTAGTAAATGTCTGTTCCCTTCCCCTTCTTCTCCTATGGACAAGATCAATCTTCAGGTTAAGATATCCAATGAGAGCAAGATCCACTCTAGTCTAGGGAAAAACCAGGCTTCAATTAAGCAATAACTAAGTTAAAGGTTATTGAAGAAATTCCATACGTATAAATGGACATGGCTCTCTATAAGATCTTGGTCTAAATTGTGTATCACTTATCTGAAAAGTGTACTTAATAATACAATAGGTGGGAGGACTGGATATCACAGTGGATAGAGTGCCAGACCTGGAGCCAGGAGGACCTGGGTTCAAATCTAGCCTTAGACACTTCTGATTGTCTAGCCCTTACTACTCTTCTGTCTTAGAACTGATATTAAGACAGAAGGTAAGGATTTAAAATAATAATAATTATACAATAGGTGGGGTGCTGAGAGGTTGCTAGGGTTGAAAAGTCAGCACTCTTGGAGACAAGACTTGAACCCATGTCTCCTGACTCAAAGGACTCCTTATCCTTGGAGGATCTTTATCCACTATGTTACACAGTCTCTTCCATTTTATAACATTAAGATCTGCAAAGATGTTTCTCATCTGATCCCAATAACCACCAAATGGGATAAGTACTAAAAGTGCCATCATATCCATTTTTACACAAGACTGAAATGAGGTTTAGAAAGATTGCCTAGCCCCCAGTCATACAACTAATAAGCTATTGGAAGAAGAATTCTTAATGGCATCTTTTCCTAACTGAACTCCAACATTTTTTCCACTACACCATAATATTCCTCCACTCACCAAAGAATAACAAAAACACCTTTTCTTTTGTGAAACTCTTACCCTCTGTCTTACAATTGATCCTAAGTCAGGTTCCAAGGCAGAAGAGCAGTAAGGGGTAGGCAACTGAGGTTAAATGAAATCATTTTCAGGGGCACACAGCTAGGATGTGACTGAGGCCAAATTTGAACGCACAACTTCCTGTCTTCAGACCTAGCTATCTAACCACTGAGCCACCTAGCTGCCCCTAAAACATGCCTTTTTTTTTTAAACCCTTGTACTTCGGTGTATTGTCTCATAGGTGGAAGATTGGTAAGCGTGGGCAATGGGGGTCAAGTGACTTGCCCAGGGCCACACAGCTGGGAAGTGGCTGAGGCCAGGTTTGAACCTAGGACCTCCTGTCTCTAGGCCTGACTCTCACTCCACTGAGCTGCCCAGCTGCCCAAAACATGCCTTTTCTACATTTCTGCCTTCAAATTAAAATAAGAAAAAAAAAGTCTAGTTTCTCTAACACTAAAATTATCCTGAATAATTCACATTTACATATAGATTTTTTAAACCTTTCTTCACAACAATCTCATTAACTAAGTAGAGTAGGGTTTATTGTGTCCATTTTATTGGTGAAGAAACATAGACTACAGGGATTAAGTGATTTGCCCAGAGTGACCTAGCCAGTAAGACTCAGAGCCTTGGTTTTCTGCCTCCAGATTAGTGCTCTTTCTACATGGCCCTGCCACTCATTCAGAGAGGCTGGCGTATCTAACTGCTTCACTGTAAACAAGTGTTATAACCTCCCTCTTTTCTGAGATCAAACGTTACATCCTCTTTAGAAAGCCCTGATCTCTTTACTTTGGCTGTCTTACTCAATTCCATGAAGCCCTTAAACAGGAGGCGCCACTTTACATATTATTATGGTAATATCACAGTATTCCACTAATAGATCAGTTCAACAAATGGCTTCCTTCATTTAAAAAGAGGGGAAAAAAGCACAAATGCTCATTGAAAAATAAATTAAACTTCATTTGGGAAACTGATGGAAGAAGATCAAAAGCAAAAATACTGAAATGATGAAGTGTGGCCAAAATAAAAGGTAAGTGATGACTTTCATTAAGAAGCATATTGAGAGCTTGAAATTGGGTGAGGGGGTCAGCTAGAAGTGTATTATCCTGACCTCACCTCCTTAATCCAGATGGAGCTTTTAAAGTTGATTGCAGCCTTAGGACTATCTCCACCTGTCTACTTCATGTCTCTGCTCTTTTAATCATGGTTCTCTGGCTTGGCACCAGGGAATCTGCCCTGATGACACATCACACCTGAACAATGACTCTTTTATGTTTTCCAAAATAAAGTAAAGCCTATTAAATATTCCTCCCTGAAGTGTATGTACTCTATGCTTTCTTTATACACACAAACAGAATGTAAGAGCTGGATGATCTAGTCCAACAAGATCATGCTACAGATACGGAAACAGAAGATCAAGAGACTTTAAAGTGATTTGCCCAACATCACAAGTCACTGGCTAGTTCAGGATTCAAACTAGGGTCGTCTTCCTCTGAATCCAGCATTCTTTCCTCTCCACCAAAATGCTTCATTGTAACACTGCATTAATTTAAATGGTTTTAAGGTAGTTCAAAATTCAGAATTTATCCTATTTTAAAATACCTTAAATACCTCCCCTCCCCAATATACTGGATATTCCTTGAGATTCTTATAATATGTAGTGTTGGATTCTCCCATAATGCAATTCTTGGGCAATTCTGCCTTCAACTTTTCCAAGTTACTAGGGTAACCACTGAAAGAAGTGATAATTTATCAAATTATTTCCTATGGCATGAGAGCTAATCAGTTTTCAAAAGCACCTCATTGCCTACTAAGTAGTTGATACCCAGAAGAGGTCCCTTATGAAGCTTGATTAATAAGAATCCAAGAGTTCTACAATATAAGTGGTGAACCGCCAAGCTCTTACCTGGTTGTACAACTGTCACCTGTTGTTTATCTTGAACCAGCTGGATGACATCAGACACATCAATTTGATGCTCAGTTTCTTCCTCTTTGACTTCATTGGTCTGAAGTGGGGGTGAAGAACAATGGCTACTTCCAGTTTCCTTGCACAGGATAAACCTCCAGCAGTCAAACATGAAAGAGTGTGAGTTGTTACCTGCAATTTAAATGAACGTTGTGGAGATAAATCAGGCGGTCAAAAATATAATTCATTAAGACAGTATTTTGTCTCTTTGACATTTGTTTAGAAAAAAATATTTCAATAAACTGGGTGTAGGTTCTGGCCACATTCATTTTGAAATGAGCACTATACCTTTATTAAAAGTTATTTTCCTTGTATTTTTATTTTACCCACAGAATAAATTTTTTTAATCCTTACCTGCTGTCTTAGAATCAGTAGGAAGTATCAGTTCCAAGGCAGAATAGCAAGGAAGATCAGAGAATTGGGGTTGGACCAGATAACTGTGAAAATCCCTTATTGATCTAAGTCTAAAATCTTATGAAAAGGTAGACATAAAATTGATGGAAACCATGACTGTTCTCTCTCTCTCTCTCTCTTCTTTTCTTACAGGAATTCTTTTTGGAGAGAACCCACATGTTCTACTTGTGTCTAAGTTTTCTTCTATTTAAGAGATAGGCAGGCTTATTCTTATTTAACTGTTTTTAATTTATTTATTTTCATTTAAACAGTAATCTATTTTCTCTATTTCTACCCTCCTGCCTCCCATTGGAAAAGAAAAAGAAAACCCAAATATGCATAATCAAGCAAGATAAATTCCTATATTGGTGATACCCCAAAATATGCCTCATCCTGTATCTGTGTAGTCTTATTCTTTTCTTTTTAAACCCTTGCTTTCTGTTTTAGAATCAATACTATATTGTTTCCAAGGCAGAAGAGTGGTAAGGGCTAGGCAATTAGGGTTAAGTGATTCGTCCAGGGTCACACAGGTAGGAAGTATCTGAGGCCAGAAGAATATTTCTTGTAGAAACACGATATATACAGGATATTGCCACCTCTTGTAAAAAAATAGTGTTAGGAACTATTTTTTAAAAATACTGATAACTATGAAGTATATAATGAAATAAGGAAGACCTATCTGAGGCTAAATTTGGCCCCAGGATCTCCCATCTCCAGGCCTGACCATACACTAAGCCACCTAGTTGCCTCCATAAAATAATTTTTTAACACCAAAATTTCTCTTGCTACTCCAAAAACCAGTGGGAAAGGGTAGTTGAAATATACCTCCCACCTTCGATGCTTAAAATTCTAGTTTTTGCCTTGACATTTAGGTTGTTATTTCACTGATTTCCAAAAATCTAGGTTCTTAGTTTCAAGTGACACTTCGTAATTCATTACCCTGGCAAGCTTTCAAAAGTGTATCTGGCTGCTTATTAAGACGACCTCAATTTTTTTTTCAATGTTTCTATGTAAATAAGGCAATGCTTGAAGTTCGGAATAAACAAGAAAGGTATTATTTTGATCATGAAAAAGTTTAGGGAATGAACTCATGGGAAGTTTTTAACAATCCTGAATTTTAAAAAAGTTGGCAGCTACATTTCAAAGTATGCATCACATCAGCTGAAAGTATTTGAAACACAAATATTAGGATTAGGGACCAGGGACTGGGTCTTTGATTTCATTGCTATAGGGCATTCCCACAGTTTTGGTTTACTAAACAGTCTACCATCCCCCTACTCACAATCGCTGCATATCAAAAGAAGTTTTGTAACTTGTAGTTTCAAAAAAGCTACCATGCAGCAGCTAGAGGACTAGGCTTGGAGTGGAAAGGTCCTGGGTTCAAATATGATCTCAGATACTTCATAACTGTGTGACCCTGGGCAAGTCACTTAACTCCCAATGCCTAGCCCAGTGATTCCCAAAGTGGGCACCACCGCCCCCTGGTGGGTGCTACAGCGATCCAGGAGGGCAGTGATGGCCACAGGTGCATTTGGGGGCGGTGAATAACTGTAAGGGGGACAGTGATAGTATGTGACAGGGGGCGCTAAGCAATATTTTTTTCTGGAAAGGGGGTGGTAGGCCAAAAAAGTTTGGGAACCACTGGCCAAGCCCTTACCACTCTTCTGCCTTTGAATCAATACTTAGTATTGATTCTAAGATGGAAGGTAAGGGTTAAAAAAAAGAGCAACCTTGGGGGGACTGAGAGGTTGAATCACAGAGCATATATGTAGCAGAAATGGGGCTTAATCCCAAGTCTTCTTGACCAAATAACCAAATAGTCAGTTGTCTGCCATGCATACCACCTCTTTATGGTGAAATTCTTTTAGTGGTTTAACTGTGATTTATCTTTTATGGCTCATAAATATTTTTACCTTTTAGACTAACATTTTCTGCATGACAGAAAAAAGCATTATAATTTTATAACATCGGGTCAAGCACTCTGCTAATCACCAGACATACAAACTGAAATAGTGAGACATTCCCAACTCTCAAGGAGTCTATATTCTAATTGGAGAAGACAACAAATGAAAAAATGATCTGGATTTGGGGCAGAAGAAAAGACCTAGAAGTCCTAAGGGTGCAGCAGGGTGGATGGCAAGGCTCAGTCAGTAAGATGGCAGTGCCAAGAGTCTGTAGGACTTAGAGGTAGGGCACACGGTAAGGCCTGGTGGTGTTCCATATTGCCAGAATGGAGCTGAAGACTCTCATCTCATAGAAACCAAGTGAAGAGTCAAGTAGCCCAGAGAGGTTCTGGATCCCCTGACTCACAGAAAGGTCAAAAGGGAAAGGCAATGGGACTGGGTTCCCTCTGCGTTGACAATTCTTCCTCCTGCAGGGTTCCCATACTGGATGGTTGCAGGATGGGTTCTAGGATTGCTGAGGGGAAAGTTTGAGGAGAAGGGCATCTGTGGTAGTCTGATGTGGCAGTTCTGAGTGGTTTGAGGATAGGCCAAGCATACAAATCAGGGGAAATACAAGGGATAAAGAAGATTTGACTGTGCTTCTTTCAAAAAGATGTAGGTGTGTGTATCAAACAGATACGCACATAATAAAGTGTTAATAATTTGACTATTTGCTTTACTTCCAGTCTCAAGTTACCGAGATTACACAATGTTCTTTTCTAGTAATTGCTTTAATTCAATAAAAAGTTAAGGAACCACTACAATACATAGAAGGTACTATGCACATTGCATATATTGGCTTTCACTGCTCTTCATAATCTGGTGCCAACCTCCCAGAATACTCTAATCTAGAGAGCACTGAGCTTGGAATCAAGAGACTTGGATTCAAATCCCACTTTGACTACTATTTGCCGTGCCTGAAGTCACACAAGACAATAAATGCTCACTGAAAGACACCCAAACAGGAATGATTTGTGGGGGAAGAGAACTGCCTGAAGAAACCAACAGGACTACCCAGGAAGCCACCTTAGATTTTGTAAAAACCCATACACAAAAAATGGGGAAAAGGGCAAATAACTAATGACAATTTGTTTAAGGTAGGAAGATAAAATGTTTTCCCCATTATTTTTCTTGCTTTTCGCTACATGACCAACATGGAAATGTTTCACATGATTTCACATGTATGACTGATATACTGCTTGCCTTCTCAATAGGTGAGAGAGGGACATGAGGGAAGGAGAAAATCTGGAACTCAATGTTTTAAAGGGAATGCTAAAAACAAATAAAAGAAACAAAGAAAGATTGACATACTATTTTAAAAATAGCAAGATAAGTAACATCTATTAAGAATCTATTTTATGGAGTAGCTAGGTGGTTCAGTGGATGGAGAATGAGGCCTGAAGATGAGAGGGGAGAGGTCTTGGATTCAAATATGGTCTCAGACACTTATTTTCTAGTTATGTGATCCTGGACAAGTCACTTAACCCCTATTGCCTAGCCCTTACCCCTATTTTGTCTTAGAATCTATATTGATTTCTATGATTTATTATTTATTTATTTGGGTAAATGTTTTGGAGTTTTGGTTCTATATGATTATTCACTACCCAAAATGAATAACATGAAAATATTTTGTGTGATAATACATGTATTACCCAGACTGACTTGCTTGTCAGCTCCAGGAAGGGGAAGGGAAGAAAAGAGGGACACAAGTTGGATTATACAACTTTGGAAAACTCATGTGGAAATTCGTTATTAAAATTTTTAAAAAACTTAAGAACCTAAAAAAAGAAATGAAACGGGGGGAAAAATAGTGTCGGGAACTATTTAAAAAAATACTAGTAACTACAAAGTATACAATGAAATAAGGAAAGACCTATATAAAGTGATAGAAAACAAAAGTCAGCAGAATGGGAACTATATAAACAGATCACAACTATATTTATATTATGTATAACATGTGTGTTTTAAATAAAAGAAGGAAGAAGTTAGGACTCGGAATTTAGGAAATTAGGGTTCAGCTAGTCCAATCCCTTCATTTATAAAGTAAAGGGAGCTCTTAGATAACAAGGGAAGAAATGAAAGAAATGGTCAAAGGTGACAAATCTTTGAGCAGACCTGTGGGGCACAGAACAAAAGTACATCTTTTGCTTATTGGCTGTTTATTCATTTGCCTGACTCTGTCTCGGCTAACAGTCTGTGAACGTATTTTATCCCTTGTTTTGCATATTTTTGCTCTTTTTGGTTGACCATTATTAAATTTGTAATTTTTTTAAGAAAAAAAAAAGCATGAAAATGGTCAAAGTCCCAAATGAGCTGACGCTTGCAATGAATACTACTAACAAAAACGAAAAAGATTTTTAAAGCTATTTCAGGGCATAAGGAAGATTAAGATAGAGAAAAAAGCTTTGGTTGGGTATGTTTAATGATGGTAATGGATAATGATAATGAATCGCAACTCATGTTTGCCTTCTGTGTTGTATTCTAAGAACAATGATCTTTGGACTGGGAAGGATAGGACAAAAATGACTAATAGGGATTTGAAATCTGAGATAAGGGATAAGACAGTGAGAGAACCTCCATCTCCACTCAAAGATTTCAAGTTACCAGAGCCAGATGGACCACATTCTAGGGTACAAAGAGAACTAGACAATGTAATCTCTGAGCAATGATGGACAATCAGTGCTATGAGAAACCTTGGAGAATAAGAGAAATGAGGGAGTCAGATATCTTCATTTAAGAAAACAAAAAAAGCAAGTGAATAGAGCCTGCAAACTATAGACCACTGAGCATTGCCTTCTCTTTCTGGCAAAATTCTAACATTGTACTCAAGAGGTTGTTTGCGTATATCCAGGTCTAGTCTCCTTCCTAATCTTTAACTGTCACTCCATAGCCATCACAAATTCAACTTGTCCAAAATAGAATTTATATTGCCCTCTGACCTTTTCTCTTCCAACCTTTCCCATTCCAACTGAGCTCACTACCAACATACCAGTCTTCTAGATTTGTATTGTCTTTGATACTTCCTTCTCCCTCACCATCATAGGCAATCGGTTGTTAAGTCTTCTAGATACAATATCCACAATATTCTTTCTATTTCATTTTCTCTCCACCCACAGAACCACCAACCTAGGCTTTCAGACCTTTTTGGCCAAACCAGTGTTTCTCAAAGTTTTTAGTGTCATAAGCCCATTACACTCTTTAAAATTATTATGGACTTCCACAAAAATATTTTGTTTATGTATGTTTCATCTATTAACATTTATCATATTAGAAAGTAAAATATCTTAATATTATTATTATAAAAATAGTTTTGACTTCACAGATGTACTCTGACACTGTCCCCAGGACACCAGAGGCCCATGAACCACATTTTGAGTTCCATTGGCCTAGATAATTTATTATTGTTGTTGGGTCCTTTCAGTCATTTATGACCTCATTTGGGGATTTCTTGGCAAAGATACTGGAGTACCATCTTCAGCTCACCAACATCTTTCTTGAACTGTCATTCCCAGAAATAGACCCAGAGAATAGTAGTATTTGAAATGAGGAATCGGAAGATCATTTTCAATTGTTTGAAAGGCAATGCTATGGAAGACCTGTTCTGCAGATTCATTGCGTACACAACTAGGCACATTATAACAGGTAAGAGTGGCAGAAAAGATTTTGGTTTAATATGAGAAAAAAAATTTCCCAATAATCAGTTATTCACAAGTTCAATGAGATGCCTTAAGAGGTAGGGAGACGGAGGGGGAGATTTCTCCTCAGCAGAAGTTTTCAATCTGGATAACCACTTATTAGTGATGTCAAAATGGAAACTTGTTCAGAAATGGATTCAAATTTTGAATCCTTGAGATCCACTGATTCTGTCTGATAGTGTACAAAACATTTCATAACTGAAATCCCCCTCTTTTTTAGATGTAGTCCTTTAATGGGACTTTTATTTATTCAGCACCAATCAAGTTAATCTTTAAAATGCTCAAAGCATAAATGTAAAAAAATGTATAAATGTCAGAACAGAATGACTGGTATTATAAAGTTGCAATATCACAAGATTATGATATTGCAATGATATTTAGTGCTAAAATCCAGACTTTTCTCTAAGGTTTAACATACCAAAAATGTAAAAGTCATGGCAATAGGTGTCAAAATAATGGATACTAGAAAGCATTGCATTTGTTTAATATCCCTTAATATTTAAAAACAATATGCAAAAAAACAGACATGATGAAATGTTCATGCATAAATAATTTCAAAAGATCTCTGAACACGAGAAAGTCATTTCAAGTCGCATGATGAAAAATTTCTAGAGCCAATGATTTTAGGCAAGATAAGTGGGGGTAAAAAAATGAAACAAACAAGGAAACATTTATCTTTTGTTCCTCACTGAGGTTTCTTCCAAAACATAGCTTGTGTATGGGATTTCTTCCCTCCAACCCCAATTAAACCATATCTTCTTCACTTAAGTAAGTCTTGAGATCTGTCTCCTCCATCAATTCGGTCCTTCAGGTGGGGTAGGATCTCTCTCTCTCTCTCTCTCTCTCTCTCTCTCTCTCTCTCTCTCTCTCTCTCTCTCTCTCTC
>NC_058132.1:505922223-505957444 GCF_016433145.1 Gracilinanus agilis
CACACACACACACACACACACATACACACACACATACACACACACACACATGCACGCATGCACGCATGCACCACAAGCACAAATTTCCTCCTTATGTCTTCTTTCCATGGTTTCTCCTTTGTCACTCCCCCCAAAATTATCCTTTCATTTCTATTTAACATTTTTTCTTTTTTCACTGGTTTGAAATTTTCTTCATTGTTCATTTGTCAGTTTTGCTCACTGTAAGCATTTGAGGCTTTTTTTTTTATACCTAGTTCGGGTAGAACCCACATAAGCACTGTGCTATCTATCATAAAAGTCTAAAGAAAAAAATACTACAGTGTAAGCCATTTATTTGCATAGCTTAGCATCCATATGGTTTTTAGTTCCCTCCAGTTTCTCAGAGCCAAAGCTAAAGAGGGATAACAAGGGTTTTTTTGGTTTGTTTGTTTTTTGTTTTTTAAGGCCATTGTACTTTAAAGGATTATAGTAGTGTCCTTAGGAGCACTTCCTACCAAAGGGCCTCACTCTATGTGAGTGCTACACATTCCATCTCCACTCTGTTCTTTCCTTGACCTAGGTGAAAAAATTTCTACTTGTGGCTCTTTAAGTCTGCTGTTTTTGTTGTTCAGTTGTTTCAGTCATGTCAGACTCTTTGTGACTTCATTTTGGGGATTTCTTTTTTTTTTAATTGATTAATTAAGAAAATTTTTCCATAGTTATATGAGTCATGGTCTTTTCCTTCCCTCCTCCCAACCCCCTCCCGTAGCCAACGCACAATTCCACTGGGTTTTACCCATGTTGTTGATCAAGACCTACTTCCATATTATTGATATTTGCACTAGGGTGATCATTTAGAGTTTACATTCCCAATCATGTCCCCATCGACCCATGTGATCAAGCAGTTGTTTTTCTTCTGTGTTTCTGCTCCCACAGTTCTTTCTCTGGATGTGGATGGTGTTCTTTCTCATAAGTCCCTCAGAATTGTCCTGGGTCATTTGCATTGCTGCTAATAGAGAAGTCCATTACATTCAATTGTGCCACAGGGTATCCATCTCTGTGTATAATGTTCTCCTGGTTCTGTTCCTTTCATTCTGCATCACTTCCTGCAGGCTGTTCCAGTTTACATGGAATTCCTCCAGTTCATTATTCCTTTTTAGCACAATAGTATTCCATCACCAGCAGATACCACAATTTGTTTAGCCATTTGGGGGGGTAGATTTATTGACAAATATAAAAAGGGGTTTCCCCATTTCCTTCTCCAATTCATTTTGCAGATGAGAAAACTGAGGCAAACAGGGTAAAGTGACCTGCCAAGGGTCATGCAGCTAGTAAGTGTCTAAGGCCAGATTTTAACTCAGGTCTTCTTGATTCCAGACCTGGCACTCTTATCTACTGTGCCACCTCACTGTCCCCTGTAAGTTCTATTCCAAGAACTTTTGAAATGGGCTTACTGGCAGCTAATTTAACCCTCAGAGGAAAAAAAATCTCATCTAGTTCCTGCTCATATTTATTTCCAATGACTCAAAAAAACGCTCTAATTCCTTTTAATGCAAATGTAAGAGAATAAGGGCCTTCAATATGGCTACCCAGCATACACGTACGCACATGTATCAGGTCCTACAACTGATTTAACAAAAAAGAACGGACTACATACAAGATTATAGATTTAGAGTTGAGAAGAAATTTCAGGGTTATGTAATCCAGACTCCTCCATTTTGCAGAAGAAGAATTAAGGCCAAGAGCTACTAAATAATGAGCCCAAGGTCACAGGTAATAAGTGGCAGCTGAATCTCCTTGGGTAAAATGAACATGTTGGATTCAACCTCATGTTAGGGATAAGTATTAAAATCAAGATTTCCCCAAATTGGTGAACTCAACAGGTTTTAGTTTTAAAAAATCTTAATTTTGTGAATAAGACAAGCAACTAGAAAAGGAAACAAAGGTCAGAGCTGCCTTGCCAAAAAGTCCCTACCCTTTGTCCAGTGAGATTCTATTTCTCAAGGACTAGGTACTTAAGATAGGGCTTTGGAGCTATATGAAAGGGGCTCGAGATACCATCTAGGGAAAGAAAGCCTACTAAATGAGAAGAACATTAGGCTCAGTCATCACAAGATCTGGGTTCAAATCCCAGCTCTGTTGCTCATGAGCTGTGTGAATTTTAACCAAATCATGTTGACTGCCTGCATCATCATTTACTTGTCTATAAAGTGAGAGTTGGATTTGATTATGTCTATGGCATTGTCTATCTCTAAATCCCATTAGTACCTTCATTACAGATGAGAGAGCTAATGTCTTTTGGACAACAGCATTTGAAATCATTACAGGGTAAGAAATGAGAAAGCCAAAAAATTCACCATCTCTCTCTCTTCAAAACCCTAGAGTTAGTTACCTTTGATTCTTCCCCTCCTCCATTTCTTATTCTCCAAACATTTACCAAGTCCTGCTGGTTCTATCCCCATTATTTCTCATATCCACTCCTTCCTTTTTATTCCCAGTGCCAACATCTTAGTCAAAGCCTTCATTACTGTTCACCTCTACTGTGGATTTTCTATATCTACTCTGAAAAGCATAGGCTAGAAAGACACTACAATAAAATATGACCTTAAAGAATGAGCAAGTCAGCAGTTTCCTTGGAAGAAGATGTCTGCAAGTATACAAAAAAATGGATTTTTGAAAGAGCTAACATGTTCCCAAAAGAGTAAAGCCAAGCTCCAATCTCAAGGACAATCAAGCTGAGGTTTCACTTTCTGAAAAATTTAAAATGATGTTAGAAAAGCAACATCATCATAATGGTTCTTAATTTTTCAAAGTAACTAATAGTTCTCCTTAGGCTTCAAAAAAAAGTATGATGATGCATCAGAGCACTTAATCAGATAGCCTTGGAGTCAGTTGTGTTCCTAGCTATGTAACTGCCCTCTGTGAATATCTGATATAACTCAGTTTTTAATCAGTCTACCAATATCAGGTTATCAATCAACCCCTAAAGTACTTATTTCTTCTTTCCTTCATGCCTAGCATCTGGAGGGAGGTGCCCAAGGGGAATGCAACAAAGACATTCCACTATATTCCACTGTTTTGTGGGGTTGTTTATTTATTCATTGTTATGATATGCATGTTTTAAGAAATAAAAAGCAAGTTTACCCTGAGATAGGGCAGAAAACAGAAGGCAATTGTGCTGATCATCCTACCCTCCTGAGATCTCCAAGTCTTCATACCTGCTGTTTAGCTGCTGATTTAAAAAGAAAGAGAGCAAGAGAAAGAAAGAAAGAAAGAAAGAAAGAAAGAAAGAAAGAAAGAAAGAAAGAAAGAAAGGGAGGAAGGAAGGAAGGAAGGAAGGAAGGAAGGAAGGAAGGAAGGAAGGAAGAAAGGAAGAAAACATTTTGACAATCACTTTTATCTCCCTACCTCTCTATAGTTCCTTCCAAGAAAAGCAATAGTTTGCCCAGAGCATTTATCAATATTGTTTTGCATTTTTGCTTTTCTCTAAAGTTAAGATCTTGAATATGTTGGACATAAAAATATTTTTATTGTTTATTATTTAAAAGATTTGCCAATTTTCTCCCACAGAGAATCTCGACCCCTGTAAATATTTTTCCCATTTGATTTGCTAAATTATATATACTTTCCTCCCTTTTCTGCTTTGTCCCTTTAATAAAAACTTGTAGGCCTAATTTTGTTTTAGAGTCTTCTTTGTTCTGTTAATAGCCATGGGCAATTATTTCAATCTGTTACCAAACAAAAGCCAAGCCAAAAAGTTCATCAGACCTCTCTTCAAAACCCTAGAGTTATCTTTGATTCTTCCTCTCCTCCATTTCTTATTATCCAAACATTTACCAACTCCTGCTGATTCTATCCCCATAATTTCATGTATCCACCCCTTCCTATTTATTCCCAGTGCCAACACTGTAGTCAAAGTCTTCATGACTGTCCACCTTAACTATATATTTTCCATATCTGCTCTCCAAATCATCCTGTAATTTTCCTCCTGATAGATATGGGCATGTCACTTTTTACTCAAAATCCTTAAATGGCTCTCAAATGCCTTTCTATCTCTAGCACTTAATGTCTTTGGGGGAATAACTAAATGGTACAGTGTATAGAGTGCTGGACTTGGAGTCAGGCTGACTAAACTTCTTGAGTTCAAATCCAGCCTTGGACACTTCCTAGCTATGTGACTCTGGGTAAATCACTTAACCCTCTTGGCCTCAGTTTCCTTATCTGTAAAGAATGAGCTGGAGGGGGCAGCAAAGTAGTTTAGTGGATTGGGAGCCAGTACTGGAAACTGGACATCCTAGTTTCAAAGACCTCAGACACTTCCTAGCTGTGTGACACTGGGTGAGTCATTTAACCCCCATTACCTAGCGCGTACCACTCTTCTGCCTTGGAACCAATATATAATATTGTAAGGGTAAGGGTTTTTTTAAAAATGAGCTGGAGAAGGAAATAGCAAATCACTTCAGTATTTTGCCCCCAAATGAGGTTACAAAGAGTCAGATGTGATTGAAATGACTGAACAGAGGATAGAGTGCTAGCCCTCGAGTCAAGAAGACCGCCTTTCAGACACCTCAAACTAAACATAACATGGATCAATGACTAAACAGCAACAAATAAAGAGAACTTCCACAAATTCTATGTGGATTGAGAATGTCTCCCCCTGTTTCTTCCAGCATGCCTAAAGCAATAAAAAGTACTCTAGACAGTTAATGAATTGAGATTATTTAACAAAGTAACCTTTTGAAAGGCAACATTCAGACCTGTTTTAGAACTCACATCCAGGTCCTTAAACAGTTTACAAACATCAAGGATGAACCCCTAATGGAATTCTCTAATTGAAATCAACTAATATTTCCAGCTACTGGCATCTCATCAATAGTAGATTTTTTCCTTAAGAACCTTTTGGTCTCATTCCCCATCCAGGTCCAACCAAAACCCCAACCAACCAATCAACAACAAAACCCTCCCAGCAATAGGCAGAGATCTAAGAACTGGAGAAAGTTCTGTGTTCTAAGCAACAAAAAATTTTATCCTTCCTTTGGGGAATCTCAACTATTCCCACCTCTCATTTTTGAATTAGAATATCAGATAAAATAGGGAGGTCACAGGCTAAACCTTTAGTTTGAGGGGAGTGGATAGGAAGGAATTTGTTGCAACCTAAATTACACCTGGGTAATTTGTCTGAAAACATCTTAAATTGTATCTGTTAAATAATAATATATATACAAGGCTTAAAAGTTTAACCGATTTACATATATTTCACTTGAATAGAAAATATTCCTATAAGAGAAACAATGTATGAAGTAGTTTAGTTACCTTAGATAAACATCTTGTGTAGTATACTCCAAAGTAAAAAAAGGCTTTTTATTCCTTATTATTGAATGAAACAAAATAGTTGAAAAAGTCTGCTAGATTTGGCAACAGATAAGAACTCTAGCTTTGACACTTACTCAAATGTAACTGGCAAGGCAGAAAGAATCCTTGACTCCTTGTTTCCTCATCTACAAAATGAGAGTCATAATACATAACACCTACTTCCCAGAACTGATTTGATCATGGGATAATGATGAAGTTGGAAAGGATCTCAGGGGCCATCTAATAATGCTTTTGGATAGCACTTTCATATTTTCAACGCTCTTTCTTTACATATTTATCTCATTTGATTCTCACAACAACCCTGCTAAGTAGATTGTCACGCCCCTTCATTTTACAGATGAGGAAACAGGGTGGGAGAGGTTAAAAATCAGAGGTGGCAATTGAACCCAAAGCCTCTGACTGGAGAACTAGTGCTCTTCTCCCTGTTACTTAAGCACTAGATGAAACATTTGCTATTTCCATTATCATATATTGGATTATAGATAAAGGTTTTTGATCGAGATCTGCAATGTCAGCTTCAGAGAGATATGAACTCCCTGTATGTAAACACCATTCTACAACATAGATCAGAACTCTGGGAGAGTTGCTGGGTGAAAGACCTTCCCAGGATCATGTAGCTAGTCCCTGTCAGAGGCAAGACTTGACCTGTGTCTTCTTGACTCTGAGGCTGGTCCCTTTATTCACTACTCAGCCATGCTGCCTTTTCTTGGTTATTAACACAATAACATCTCATGAAACAATAAAAAATCATAAAATTCTGAAGCTCGAAAGGACTTTAAAGTCTTTTTTTTTAATAAAAGTCATGCTTTTGTTGGGTGAGGGAACTCCCAGTGAGGAATTTCCCTCCACAAATACAGATCGATACTCTTAGAGAGATGTTTGGAGCCAGCATGTGTCAAAGGTGAGTCTTGAGCCCAGATTCATAACAGAGTAGAAAACTAAAACCTGAATGAGTAGCACTTACTGAAATGAACAGGAAATTTCAGCAGAAAATGTTACTATAATTAATATCTCCTGACTGTTGGTTCGGTGCTTTTAGATGTACTGTATAGTATCAGACAAACAAAATTCTATCTATTCAGCATCCTTAACTAAATATAACCTTCATTTGCACATTTATTTCAAAATCTCTATTATTGAGGGGGGGTTATATTTTTAAATGTTTTTAAAATTTAAAATACTAAGAACTTCTCCTTTGAAGTTAACTGTAATTATTACTGTGAATGACTTAAAACATTTTACTTTTTCCAGATAAATGTTCAAATTTGAGTTAAAGTCTGCTATAATAGGATTCTAAATCTCACTAAAGAAGGCTCTCAAAGAGAAAGTTAATCTCAGAGCAGTCAAAGCAACATGTTAAATAGAGACTTTACCAGTCTTCAAAGGAACAGAGAGAGAATCCAGTTCAATTTACTACAGGAAGACATGATTTCCAATTACATAAAATCCTTTCATCTTTAAGGTGTACTCTGTTCATTCCAATATGCAAATCTCACAATATTCATATGCCAACAGACTTTTTTCTCTGTCATTTCTATTCCCTTCATACATATTCATATACAGGGTACCTCTGCAACAAAATTTTAACTTATTCTCCAAATGCAAAAACATTTGGAGAATAAGGAAAGTTAGAATACATGCACACATGTGTAGGGGTACATGTCCCAAAGCTAAGTATAGTAAGGAGTATTTACATGAAGTCATTTGCCAGCAAATGTCAAATGACTTAATACTACTACCTTATTATATATTAACACTTTATATTTTCATAATGATTTCATAGCTTTGATTTGGTTCTTAAAACTCAGCGACAGGAGCAACGCAGTACAGTTATCCTTTTCTCATTGGGGTTTAGATATATTCCGGGTCAGCCTAAGAAATTCAATGGAAATATCTGGGGAGTCTTGCTGAAGCTGGTGACAACCTGTGAAGGCCAGTAGATGATGCAGAAAAAGTCAGAAATGCATAGTTAACTTAAAATGTACAATAAGGTACTGTAAACAGCCTATAAAAGAAAAAGAAAAAATCAGACTTCTTTTTCTGGTAGGAAGGTAGGGCCAAAAAAAAATGAATTTAAGTGGATTTTCCAGATAATGAGAGTACTGTGCCCCAGTCCTGAGATATGGAAAGAATAACTGTTATTATAACCCCATTTTACAGATAAGAAGACTGAGGCATCAAATTTAAATGTTTTGGCATAGGTTATGAAATTAATGCCAAAACCAGGACTTAACATCTTGGTTTCCTAAATCTGAACATGCTTCCTTTACTATTACATCCCCCTCTGTAAAGAGGCACATTTCTACTATTTTGATGACCTGTGACCTTTTTGGCTGGGCCTTTGGGGATCACAGGTTTAGAGCTGGCAGGGGCCTTTCAAGTCACCTAATTCCATCTCTCTTTTCACAGATAAGCAAACTGAGGCCCAGAAGCAAAATGCCCAAGGTCATATAGGTAGAAAGTAGCTGAGTCAAGAGTTGAGCCCAAGTCTTCTGACTTGTCAAAACAGAGGAGGAAGATCCTTTCAAGCAATGGAGACAGCCAGAGAAAATGTTCCATGCTTCCTAGGGCAGCCAGGAGACCAGGACCACCAGATCACAGAGTTTCATATAATGGAGTAAGGTAGAAGACTCAAAAGGTAAGAGGGAACGAGTATATAAAGGGCTTTGAATGCCAAACAGTATTTTTAATTTGTTCTGGAGGCAATCGTATTTTTTGATGTAGAGGAATCTCCAGGGAATCTAAGTGCTCTTGAAGTTCCAATGGGACAAAGTGACCAGGGAGGCATCCCCACTTGATCTTCTGAAACTCTTTTCTATTTTTATAATGTTGACCCTGCCTATTACTGTCATATATCCTGGCAGCCTCCCACTCATCAGTCTTCTGAACATCCTGCCCTTACTACAGCTAGAGTTTCCCTTTCACACTCCACAGAGCTATTGACAGACCTGTTGCTCTTTGGTTCAACAGTAAGATTGATTTTTTCTGAATATGGAATTTTCTCCTAAAATTAAGAGATTGATGTTAACTTGCCTGTTCTGGGACACAAGCTTCCCCATTCTACACCCCTATATTTCTGACTTCTGACACCAGATTTAGGAGTTTAAAAATTATTTTAATAACACCTCAGGCAGGTACCAAAGAAAAATGGTTGCAAGGAAAATACCATCGAATTTTGGTAGATATTGCAAATAAAGCTCCCCACTTTGTATTTGATGTTAAAAATAACAACAATTAGCTGAAGGCTGAATTTCCTTTCCTCAGTAATCCTAAAATGAAAAGAGTAATGTAGAAATTTGTTCCTCTTTCAGTTGAGAAGGCATAAGCAGTCTAAAGAAAGATTCCTTGAAAAACTGCAAGAGAGCCTAGTTCCAATCTCTCAGTCACTTTCGTGAAAAGGTTCAGCTTTAATTAAACATGGATCCACAAAACGATAAATGAATCAGGAGAAATGTAACTAACCTGATCCTCTGATTTTTGTGTTTTGGGGTGCTATTCTTAATACCAGGAAGGTTCTTTTCCCCAAACCCTCTCTCTTTCCAAAGCTTGCCAAAAGATATAATTCCCATGCAGAAATGTGGAAAATATTTCTCCAAAAGTCACCATTGCAAGAGTCATTTAAACGTTAAAGTGTAACCCTCTCTCATTTTGCCCCCTACTACCCAGCCCCTCCCCTCCCCCTAAAAGAAACGAAGCTGATTATACTTTTATCAACTAGTTCGGTTGCCTGGGAGTTTGGCTTTCAAAGATGTTGGGGTGGATTCCCCTAGCCAGGGGCCAGTCCCTAGTCACACTAGTTTGTTTCCTAACGGCTGCTCCAAAGGAAACAATGGTGGTCCATGCTCAACATCCCAGTAACAAAAGCAGGAATGCGTGCCCATCACCCACAGATTCCCACTGACAGGTCGCTTTTATTAGATTGCCTTGGCGGAGAAGACGAAAGTGAGAGACCCATAGCGGCTCTTCATTCTTCATCTCGGCGTTCCGCCGAAGCGCCTGGAAGCAGGTGGAGGGGGCGAGCGAGCGGGATGGGATCTGTGCAGCGCCGGCAACTTGGGGCTGAGCCCAGGGCTCCCGCCTTGCTCAGCCGGAGGGGCAGCCCGCGCAAACCCCGCGGCAATTGCAACCATCGCAAGCAGCGGAGAGTTTAGATGGTCTTCCCTAGGGGGGAAGTCAGCATTCCCCACTTACAAGCTTCAAAGACTAGAGAAACCGAAGAAAAAGACAAACAAAGCACCCCAGGTTTCACGCGTGAGTACTGACCTCGGAGCAGAGTCCTTGCCTGGAGGTTCGGGCAGCGCTCCTCACAGCCAAGCAACGTGTGGGGAGAAGGGCCGGAACGGACTGGCAACTCGGATTCGCAGCAGCTACAGATTAACAACCAGCGGGCGACAGCAACGGCTACAGATTAACAACCTGCGACTGAGAGCTGCAGCCGGCTGGCTCCGCTGAGCGCCGGGCAGGCGAGGAACTAGGAGCAAGGGAGAGCCACCGCCTCCGCTACGCCTGGGCGGGCTTTAGCACCGCCTCCCTGATGCCCCAGCACTGGCTTGCTCCGGCCTTTGCCTAGGCTACCGCCGACGCTACGAAGCGCCCACTTCTCGATGGAAGAACCTGACCAAATCCGCCAGCACCAGTGGGAAGCTGGGGAATGGGAGGAGGGAGCAAAAGTACTTTTGAGGGATCACTGAAAGAGCGAGCGAAAAGAACTTTCCCGAATCTGCAGACCCTGCCAAACCCTGTGCCCATGCCCTCTCTGAACTCGTATACAAAGTCCTATCAACAAAGGAGTGGTACCGAACACACCATACTCTGCCACGGTAAAGACTCAAATGCATGTCGAGTTGCACCTGAAGTCAGTGGTTTTTATCCTGAGAGCAGCCTTTCGCCCCGCCCCCTTGCCAATTTTTTTTTTTGCGTTTCCCCCAAACACTTCACTTAAAAGCCATTTAGCAACCTACTACTTAACCCCGAATCCTGCTGTCTTCTTGCCTCCCTTTTAGTTTAGTCATTTTTCAGCCTCATCCACCTCTTCGTGATGCCATTTCTTGGCCAAGATACTGGAGTGATTTGCCATTTCCTTCTCCAGCTCATTTTACAAATGAAGAAACTGAGGCCAACAGGATTAAGTGACTTATCCCGGGCCATACAACTAAGTATGTGCCAGATTTGAACTTAGGAAGATGAGTGTTCCTGACTTTTAGGCCCAGAACTCTATCCACTGTGCCACCTAGCTGCCCATTGCCTGCCCGCCCTGCTTGCCCTGTTACTTCATCAAAATAAACTTTGAGGCAGGGGGTGTTTGATTTTGGTCTCCCTAAAACAAGAGAAGTGAGGTTTCAGCTGAATTTGAACTGCCGGATGGAGCTGGAAGAGTGCCTGGGATTTGTTTCATTTTGGCATGCTACCGTTCCAGTATTTATTTATTCAGAGAAATAAACAGCAACTGGCTTGTGAAGCTTCCTGAGGGCTTCTGCCGCCGCGTGTCAGTAACAATGCCGCCTCTCTGCTGGACAGTGTCACTGACATTGTCGTCACAGTCTCTGTGGCCGCAGCAAGAGACAGGCGGTTGGGCTTTGACCAAGTAGTTAATGTTACCCTTGAAAGTTGCTGGTGAACAGAAGAGCTGGACTGAGTTCTAGTTTCTTTCAAAACACCTTTTAAAATGAAGGATAACTGACTGAAAGCTCACCCAGTAGAACAGGGTCAAGACCAAAAAAGGAGAATGCTTTTGTCTTGCAATGGGGCATTATAAGCAATAGGGGGAAATACTGAAAAGCACTGGCAATAATAGGGACAGAATGGCATTAGTGGATTTAGTAGGTTTCAAGAGGCTAGGTTCCAAGCCTCCTCTGACAAATATACTAGTTGTGACCCTGGGAAAGTAAGAGTGCCCCAGAAACTCTAAGACACTAAGGTACAGAAGAGTGTCAGATCTACATGGCTTGGAGTGTGAGGTGTTTCTTCAATGAAAGTTTTCCCACCAATTAGACCTTAGATCTTTGTGGAAATGAAAATAGCAAGATCTCTGAAATGGAAGGCATCTTAGAGATCATCCAAGTATAAATGCCATTCGATCAAGATTCTTCTCTATGACATTCCTCATGGTCGGTCAGTCTCTGTTTGAACACTTCCAGCAATGGGAAACTCACCATCTCACAAGGCTGCCCTTTCAGGTTTTTGTATAACTATTAGAAAGGATTGATCAAATTTTGCCACATTTCTCCAACATTTACAAAAAAAAACAAACACATTTTTTTTTATTAAAAAGAAGGGGCTGGGGGGGGGGGGCAGCTGGGTAGCTCAGTGGATTGAGAGCCAGGCCTAGTGACGGGAGGTCCTAGGTTCAAATCTGGCCTCAGATACGTCCCAGCTGTGCGACCCTGGGCAAGTCACTTAACCCCCATTGCCTAGCCCTTACCACTCTTCTGCCTTAGAGCCAATACACAATATTGACTCCAAGACGGAAGGTAAGAGTTTAAAAAAAATTAAAAATTAAAAATTAAAAAAAAGAAGGGGCTGGGCAGCTAGGTGGTACAGTAGATAAGAGTGCCAACCCTGAAGTCAAGAAGACTCAGCTTGAGTTCAAATCTAGCCTCAGACACTGGCTGTGTGACCCTGGGCAAGTCACTTAATCCTTTTGATCTCAGTTTCCTCATCTCTCAAATGAGCTGCAGGAGGAAATGCCAAACCATTTCAGTATCTTTGCCAAGAAAACCCCAAATGTTTTCACAAAGAGTAGGACATGACTGCAATGACTGAACAACCACATTAGAAGGGAGTTTATACTGGACCAAAATCTACCTCCTTGTAGCTTATATCCATGATCTTAAGATTGTCTCCTTATAATTCCACAATTTTTTCCCATGTACAATATATGGTAGTTTATTTTTAAATTCTGGTAACATTTTCCCCTTATAGGGAAATGAAACCTGCTATCTCGGTGGACAAGTCTTTACAAAGTAACAAACAGTGTTTTGTCCAAATTCAATATACATAGTATGTAAAGTTCATACACTTGTCAATGCTAGCTGAAATCAGATAACCAGTGAAGAGATATCTAAGGTGTGATAACACATATCATGTCTACAATCTCTCATTTGTCTAGATTATATATCCCATTTCCCTCCCATTCCAAATGTGACATTGTTTTCAGAACCTATACCAACCTAATCATCAAGCCCTAGAAGTGCTCTCATTTGTCCTTAAAAACAGCAATAACAACAAAACAGAATAGGGCCCTATGGTTTCATTAGAATAGTTCAGTGATCTTCAAAGAAAGAAACAGGAAAAGGGAGCAAGGGAGTCCTGAGGTCTTACCCTATAGAGCCTGTAATCAATCAAAGGGAGAAAGATAAGATGAATCCCATCTTCCTCCCAATAGGCAATTGTTGGACTTGTCCATGCAAAACACCCTACCTATTTACCAATGCCCCTTTGATCCCATCTCCTCCTAATGCAGTGAAAATTCCCCAATTCCTTCCTTCTGAACTCCTTTGGGACCCTCAAGTTATTTAACACCTAACTACTCTCCTGGGATACCTACAGAAGCAGCTGGAAAATTCCAGCACCTGACCCCAGCCCCTGGACACCTACTCTCTCCCTACCACCATCACGTTTTGACAAAGGAAGTCTCCCCCACCCCTACCCTCTATGGCAGTGACAATGAAGAAGAACCCTATTTCCCGCCTTTTAGTTTTGGGCGTCAGAGTTGGTTGCACAGGATGAGCAAGGCATGGATGGATGATTTGTGGCAGTTCATAGACTTGGTACATAATCTTTCCTCTTAAATATGTCCTTTTCGGGGGCAGAGGGGTGGCTCAGTGGATTGAGAGCCAGACCTAGGGACGGGAGGTCCTAGGTTCAAATCTGGCCTTAGACACTTCCTGGCTGTGTGACCCTGGGCAAGTCACTTGACCCCCATTGCCTAGCCCTTACTACTCTTCTACCTTGGAGTCACTTGACTCCAAGATGGAAGGTAAGGGTTTAAAAAAAAAATAAATGAATGAATATGCCCTTTTCCCAAACTTTCTTGTCATTACCATGGGCACCACTATCTGTTCTCACCCATAATCACAACCTTGGTATAAGCTTTCAAACCTGACTCTCCCTTAATCCACATATCTAAACATTTGTCAAATCTTGTCAGTTTTACACTCAAGTCTCTCCACCATCTGGCCCTTTCTCCTTGTACATCCTTTTATCTCCTTATACTTATATATTTATGCATCTCCTAGTTCAGATCCTCCTCATCACTCTACCTCAAGTCTCTGTCATCTGTAATCCATCCTTCAGATAGAATATTGTAGTTGTTAGTCATTTAAAATATGTTTGTTTATCATGACACCATTTGGGGTTTTAGTTGTTGTTGTTTTGGCAAAGATACTGCAGTGATTTGTTATTTCTTTCTCCAGCTCATTCAACAGATGAGGGAATTAAGACCCAACAAAGTTAAGTGACTTGCCCAGGGTCACACAGCTAATAAGTGTCTTAGGTCAGATTTTGAACACAGAAGATGAGTCTTCCTGACTCTAGGCCAGGCACTCTATCCACTTCAACACCTATCTCAAATCTGAATATAAGACTTTGGCACCTCCCTGTTGGTGTGAAGATCAAATATTTTATCTTTAACTTATTCCTTTTTATTTCTATTTTTGCATAAGTTTTATAGTAAATGCAAGTATAAGTAGAGTAATGAATGTATATAGTTTTAAATAAGTAAATATTTACATATTGGGAATCATATTCAAAAATGTTTTCCTGATACAAATATACATTCAAAAAGTTTTGAATATCAAGGAAACTAATGTAAAAAATGTGAAGGATGGAGGCCTAGTGTTACCAGATTTCTTACTATACTATAAAGCAGTGATCATCAAAACAATATGGTACTGGGTTAGAGATAGAAGGGTGGATCAATGGAATAGATTTGGGGCAAATGATAGTAGCAAGATAGTGTTTGATAAGCCTCCAAATCCCAACTTTTAGGACTAGAACCCACTCTTTGACAAAAACTGCTGGGAGAATTGGAAAACAGTATGGGAGAAATCAGGTCTAGATCAACATCTTACACCCCATACCAAGATTAATTCAGAATGGGTAAATGATTTAAATATAAAGAGGGAAATCATAAACAAATTAGGTGAACATAGAATAGTATGCCTGTCAGATCTATAGGAAAGGAAAGCATTTAAGACCAAGCAGAAGATAAAGAACAAGACAAAATGTAAAATGAATAATTTAGATTATATCAAATTAAAAAGTTTCTGTACAAACAAAACCAATGCAACCAGAATTAGAAGGGAAGCAACAAATTGGTAAAGAAAAATTTTATAACAAAAACCTCTGACAAAGGTCTAATTTCTCAAATTTACAAGGAGCTAAGTCAATTGTATAAAAAATCACGCCATTCTCCAATTGACAAATGGTAAAGGGCCATGAATAGGCAGTTTTCAGATAAAGAAATCAAAACTCTCAATAAGCACATGGGAAAGTGTTCTCATAATTAGAGAAATGAAAATCAAAATAATGCTAAGGTACCACCTCACACCTAGCAGATTGACCAATATGACAGTAAAGGGAAAATAATAAATATTGGAGGGGTTGTGACAAAATAGGGACACTAATGCATTGCTAGTGGAGTTGTGAATTAATCCAGCCATTCTGGAAGGCAATTTGGAACTATGCTCAAAGGGCTTTAAAAGAATGCATACCCTTTGATCCAGCAATACCACTACTAGGTTTATACTCCAAAGAGATAATAGGGAAAATACTTGTACAAAAATATTCATAGATACACTCTTTGTGGTGGCAAAAATTGGAAAACGAGGGGATATCACTCCATTGGGAAATGACTGAACAAATTGTAGTATATGATGGTGATGGAATATTACTGTGCTGTAAGAAGTGACGATTTCTATATGAACCTGGAGAACCTCAATGAACTGATGCAGAGTAAAATGAGTAGAACCAGGAGAACATTGCACACAAAAAGTAAAACATTGTGGAATTATCCAATGTAATAGACTTTGCTACTTGTAGTAATGCAACAAGCCAGAACATGCCTGAATGCTATCTGTATTGAGAGAAAGAAGAAATGCAAAAGAACAACATATGGCAACACTAATCACATGTGTATATGGGTATGTGATTTGGAGTTTAGGCTTTAAAAGATTGCTCTATAGCAAAAATGAATAATATAGAAATAGGCGTCAAGTGATAACATTTGTACAACCCAGTGGAATTGCTTATGTATTCTGGGAGGAGGGGAGGGAAGAGGGGAGGGAAAGAAAATGAATCATGTTAAACATGGAAAAATATTTTAAAATAAAGTTTTGAAACCACTGGTGTTGGGAATTCATAATTAGGAATTTCTGACCCAGTGCACATCTAAAACTGTTCAACTTAAAATCTTAGAGCATTGATTGGAGCCTTGAGACTTTAATGAACTTACCTAAGATCACTCAGGCATTGTTGTCACAGATGAGACTTGAGCTTAGAGCTTTCTATTTCTCAAGCCAAACTTTCTATTTGATGTTCCATGTGAACATTTACTCCATAGAAATGAGCAAATGCTACAAATCTGGACTTGATTTATTATTTTGTTGATTGTGTAGACTTAAGAAAGTGATACATAAACAATTAGTAATGCATAAGAAACTTAAAAGTATGTCATGTCTAGCTGTCTGACTCTGGGCAAGTCATTTAATCCCAATTGCCTACCCCTTACCTCTCCCCTGTCTTGGAACCAATATTTGGTATAGATTCTGAGAGAGAAGCTAAGAGTTTAAAAAGAAAAGAAAAGAAAAAGAATGTCACAAATACTTTCCTCCTTAAAACCAATTGTTAGATATTTACCAGCATCCTCCCCAAAATGGAACATGAAATTTGAGATTTAGTCAGACCAGAGTTCTGTGAGACTATATTAACTTCTAATTTATACATGACATACTTTTCTTGCTTTTCTCCACTACAGTTTTTTCCAGTGCCTTATAAAACCCTAGTGATGCTAGGTTCTTAAAATTTATGCCAACAGAGTACAACCTCTGTCAGATCCCATAAAATCAAAAACTCTGAACCTTGAAAAAGAGTTAATTAAAGGTCAGATTAGCAAAATACAACTAGACAGTTGATTTCTAGGAGATCAACTTGTTCTTTTTAAAAATTTTCTTATTTTTATTTTTTACTATGGCAACTCACTCCTCTAAATCAGATAGTAGAGATCAAAGATTCTATCATTGAGCTTATACCCCAAGGAAGCCATCCATAAGAAAAACATCCCCATTTGTTCCTAAATATTTATAGCACCACTTTTTGTGATAGCTAAGAATAAAGAACAAAGTAGATTCCCATCAATTGGGGAACGAATAAACAAACTGTAATACATGAATGAATTGGTTTTATGTAATGAATACAGAGAAGCATGAAAAGATCTATATGAATTGATGCAGAGTAAAGTAGAGCCAATGAAACATTAGATACAGCAACTACAATAATGTAAATGGAAAGAACACACCCCCAAAAAAGGAAACATAGCAAAACTATAAAGACCCAGTAGGACTTGAAAGAAGTCATATGAGGGGATATCCCCAACCCATGGGAGGTCAATTGATGCTACACATTACACATGGTTTTGAACTTTTTCAATGTGTCAGTCAATTGTGCTGATTTTTTTTTCTGCTCTATAAAAAATTCCATTTGTCATATGAGATGACTCTTTTGGAAGAGGAGAAAGAGGACTAGTTGAAATAGCTTTGGTGATATAAGGAACAGAAATTATCAATAAAAAGTTATACGAAAATTAAAATAAATCATATACTAAGGGACAGAAGAGTTTTAATCTGTGTCCATAGAGGGAGTACATGAAATAATGGGTGTTTTTTTTTTAAGTAAGACTATGTTAGCTTTTTGAAAGTCATTTTGACTTGTCCTGAGTTGACTACAAGTCAACAAAAATTCCTAAATCTCCTTCCCAAGAACTAAGATTAAACCATGTCATTACTATTCTTTTCTTGTGAAACTCATTTTTTAACCGCATTTTAAAAATATTTATCCCTTAAAAAAATTTAACTTGGCTATTTTGGTATCTCATTTCCCCTGTCAAGATCACTGAGAATCTTTTTTTGGTAACAATATCTTATTTTCCCAATTACATGTAACATCAATTTTCCACATAATTTTTCTGAAGTTATTAGATTCAAATTGTTTCCCTTCTTCCTTTCCCTCCCCTTTCCCAGAGATGGCAAAAAATTTGACCTGGGTTATACGTGTATTATTAAGCAAACCTATTTCCATATTGTTCATTGTTGCAAGAGAACACTCATATTAAAAACCAAAACTCCAAGATAAAGTCACAAAAGTCATTAAAGTGAAAAATGGTATGCTTTGATCTGTATTCCAACTCCAACAGTTCTTTCTCTGGAGCTGGATAGCATTCTCTGTCAAAAGTCCTTTAGAATTGTCCTAGATCATTGTATTGCTGAGAACAGTTGTATTTCACAGATGATCATCCCCAAATACTGCTCTTACTGTGTACAATATAATCCTGGTTTTGCTTGTTTTACTCTGCATCAGTTCACGTATGTCTTTCTAGCTCTTTATGAGATCATCATGCTTATGATTTATTTTTTAAATTAAATTAAATTTTTATTGTCATGCAAAACATACTTTCATCTTGGTCATTGTTGTAAGAGCACACTTATACATACATAACCAGAACCTCAAAATAAAACCACGAATACACTGATGTGGAAGTGACTCCAATAGGTTTTTCTCTGAAGGTGGGTAGCATTTCATGTCATAAATCTTTCAGGATTGTCTCAGATCAGTGCATTGCTGAGAGTAGCCAAGTTTTCAGATAATCATCATACAATATTGCTGTCACTGTGTGCAGTGTCCTCCCAGTTCTGCTTATTTTGCTCTGCATCTTTTCCTGCAGATCTTTCCAGCTTTTTCTGAAATCATCTTGCTTATTATTTCTTATCTGCTTATCATTACTTATAGCACGATAGTATTCCATCACCACAATTTGATCAGTCATTCCTCAACTGATGAACATCCCCTCATTTTCCAATTCTTTGCCATTACAAAAAGCATTGCTATATTTTTGTACAAGTAGGTCCTTTCCTCCTTTTTAAAAAATATCTTTGGGAATCAGACTTAGTAGTGGTACAGAATCAAAGTTTTATAGCCCTTCAGGCATAGTTCCAAATTGTCCTCCAGAATGGTTGGATCGATCACAACTCTACCAACAATGCATTAAGAGCATTGATAATCTTTATTTCACCTATTATCCATAATTTTGATACACTTGCCCCAGACTTGAACCAAAACCTTGATACAACTTTAAGCAGGATAAAGCCCTTTCCTCCATCATGAGAGACCTTTCTCAGTCTAGTAGTTTTATTATCCATCTTTGAATATAGTCATCCAACCAGCAAGGAATTCACCTACCAGAAGGAAGATGCCTCTGCTCTACATTTCTCCGTCTTATTTACAAAGACCGTGAAAGGTTCCTCCAACTGGGAACCTTAACTCTATGAAATACCAATTAGACTTAAGTCTAAATTCTGCCTCTGATGATTGCTTCTTATGCAACCTTGGTCAAACCTCTTCACCACCCTGGGCCTCCTTTTCTTCATCTGTATAATGAAAGGGTTGAAATAATAGATGATCACTGAGGCCCTTTCCAGCTCTCAGGCTATGATCCTATATAAATGTAAAATAAAACAAGAGCCTCCTTATTTTGGAGTATGCCAAAATGGTTTACTGGGCAAGGAGTAAAAAAATGCAATTCTACCTAAAGGGCATGTTAGCATTGCATCTTGACATATTGCCAAATATCTTAATTCTATTCTCTGATTTTGTTGGCATATTAATAGGAAATTATAGTCTGGGAAAAAGAAAAAAAATGCCTTAGGAAAAAATATAGCAACTTGGCTCCCTTCCTAGGGAGAAAGCTTAGAGATTATAGACAGGTGGAAGAGGTGGGAACCTTCCCACTCCACACAGACATAGCTTCGAACACATAAATGCCACCTTGTTCTCTGGTCTAACTTGACTTTCTTATTTTTTTTGTTTGCTTTATTTGAACGTTTTATAAATGCTTAAAATCAGATATCAATACGGCCAAGTAAACTTGTTCGGTTACTTTTTTACATTTAAATAAATGTACTTCAGTGCCCGAAGTATTCTAAAATTTTTCAGCTATTCCTACATTTAAATTCTACATGCATTCATTCTTTTAAAAAAATTTAAAATTTTTTCCAGTTGACATGGTGATACTATTTTTAATAATTGTTTTCTGACATTTTGCAATCCATGTTCTCTCCCTCTCTCTCTCTCCTCACTTCCCCCTTCCCAAGAAGGCAAGTAATATGACATAGACTATACATGTGCTATCATACAATACATGTTTCCATGTTTTTCATGTTGTCATGAAAGAAGACACATATTACTTACACTTGAGAAAACTTCATGGAGGAAATAAAGTAAATAGTTTGCTTCAATCTATATTCAGACTTTATCCAGTTTTTTCAGGGGTGGCGAATATCATTTTTTCATTCCAAGTCCCTTTGAGTTGTTCTAGAACCTTGCCTTGTTGACAAAAGTTAAGTCATTCACAGCAGATAATCAGACATTATTGCTGCTACTGTGTACAATATTCGCCTGATTCTGCTCACTTCACTTTGCATCACTTCATAGAAGTCTTTCCAAATTTTTTGTGATCATCTTCTTATCCATTCATTCTTATTCACTTGTGTTCTTATATGGCTCCAGTTAATGTGTGTTGCTGTCCTCCAGTTTGATTACTATGATGAGATGCAGGGTATATGTGATAGTGTCACCATGGGCAAGCACTGGCATTTTAAAATAGAGAATAATGTGAAGCAAGGGCAGGTTGGGGCTACAAAAATAAGTGTATGATACTTGAAAGATGAGACATGATAAATTAATAGATACTGACCTATATGAAAAATGACCATCAAAAATATGTCTTTAAATGCTCAGAAGAAAACAAAAGGAAGTATAGAAAGGGATTACAAACAGATACAATCATTATATTACTACCTGGTTAAAATGAATGTTACCTATATATGTATATTTATTTTAAAGTTATGTAATAGTTTCTTTTATTTTTTCTTGTTCTTTGATCTTGGATCTATGTGTTGACAAATTTTTTTATTAAAAAGAGAAAATTTAAATTAAAAAATGCATGTTGAAATGCATAGAGAGGAAGATGAGAGAGATTCTTTGTGGATAGGAACAAGTCACAGAACTTAAATATTTTACATACAACCACGTTAATAAAATTTTCTTCATGTAGTTCCATGAAGAGCAAGAGGTCAGAAAAACAGTCCAAGTCTATAAAATTTACCAAGAACCTGCAGGAGGAAAAGCAAGTTTTCTTCTGGAAGAGGCAGCTTCTGGAAGAGGGTGGCACAATGGATAGAGCGATTGACCTGGAATGGAAGACATTTACTAGCTGGGTGATCCTTGGCAAGTCATTTAATCTATTTGTCTCAGTTTTCTTAACTGTAAAATGGAATAGTAATAGTACTGCCCTCCTCAGGTTGCTGGGAGAATGAAAGAATATTTGTATAGTGCTCACTTTGCAAACTTTAAAACACTATTTATTATTGTTCAGTCATTTTTGACTCTTGGCGACCTCCTTTTGGATTTTCTTGGCAAGCATACTGGAGAGAGTACACTGGAGAAGTTGGCTATCCCCTTCTCTAGCTCATTTTACTGACAAGGAAACTGAGGCAAAAATAGAGATACTCCTGTACGTGGAAAGGTCAAAATGAATAGGATGACTTATCTCTTCCCATTTTCTTTCTTTTTTTTCCTTTTAACCCTTAACTTCTGTGTATTGGCTCCTAGGTGGAAGAGTGGTAAAAGTGGGCAATGGGGGTCAAGTGACTTGCCCTGCCCAGGGTCACACAGCTGGGAAGTGTCTGAGGCCGGATTTGAACCTAGGACCTCCTGTCTCTAGGCCTGACTCTCAATCCACTGAGCTACCCAGCTGCCCACCCCATTTTCTTTAGACAAAATCCTGTTCCTTTTATAGCATGGAAAAATTCCTCATCACTAAAGTCTGTCTTTAATCTACTGTATTGATTATCATTTAAATGAGCAATAAAAACCCAAAGAGAGGATAACAACCCTTAAAACCTGCACTGAGAGGAAATAGATTCAGGTTATCTGGTTATCCAAACAGATAGATTTACTGGGGCGGAAAATGAATAGAAGTGACCAGTGACCCCTACCGTAGCCCTGATTAAGAGAAACACAGGCAACAGAATCCCAAACCCCATGCACCTGCATGGGAAAATAAACAAAAACTGCCAGTTCCAAAACCCAAGCCTGATTATTTACCACATGGTACTCCTGATGGCTACATCATAGCTGCGTGAAGGCAGCAGGATACCCAGAATACTTAGGAAAGACATTAATTTAAAGAGCTTTAGAAATCTGATTTCCTCTTTATGATGCACTGACCTTTAAACCTTCAGACCAGCATCCAGCTAAAGAATTCAGTCCCCAAACCCTGAGAGGTATCTGTTCAGAAATGGGCTGGCTTTCAATTTTAAAGCTATTCTAAAGTTAGATAATTCAAGAGGAGATGAATTAAGAGCAGACTCAAGAGTGGTTACGCCTTATCACGTGTTCCCAGAGGGGCACCCTGTTGGAGATCTGGCTTGTTATGCCTGGGCAACTCCTTTGTGTCCTTGCACTGCTTTCTTATCTTCAGAAGTCCCTAATGAAATACAGGGAAATTACCATCACAAAGAGGATTCTATGAAAGTGCATCCATAGGTAGAAGGATCAAATGGACAATTTACTCTTAAACACATTAGCTAGTTAAGGTTAAATCCATTGGCTGTAAGAACAAGGTTGGATGGAGGACAGTAGCACTTAAACCTACATCTAGCAATCATTTAGCATATGTGACATATTTTTAATAAATTCGAACTCTCCGGTTCCTCCTAATGCTAAATATGACAAGTAGACCCAGCAGTCTGCTCATTTGTGGGAAGGCTGAAAACTGTACTTTGTCTCTCATGGCTTTATCTGAAAGAATTGCCTGCTCCAAATCTCTCTCTGCTGAATATCTCCTAGAATGCACTTGGAAATCTGTGTGGAAAAAAAAAAAAAGAACCAAAACTAAAAGTCTGTGATTGTGAATTGCTAGAATGTCACAATAGCATCTACAAGGAAGGCATTAGTCATAGGTGGAATGGAGAGTTTTATGGGACAAATAATGTAAATGGCCCCTTCATACTTTGCTCAGCTCTCCCCTCCCAGAAATGCTACCATTTTAGCTTGCTTCTTATGGATTAAAGAATTGTTTTTAATACAAATGGACAAACAGAAAGCAATGACCAAACAAAAAGCATTATTTTTTTAAAAATTGATGTTTATTACCTTCAGTTTCTTCAAAGCTTAGATTTCCCCTCCAACCATCTCCTATAAAAAATAATTTTTAAAAAAAGATAAAGGAAGGGAGCAGGTAGATGGCTCGGTGGATTGAGAGCCAGACCTGGAGATAGGAAGTCCTGGGTTCAAATCTAAAGCCAGCTGTTATCTAGCTTTGTGACTCTGGGCAGGTCATTCAACCCCCATTTTTTAACCTTTCTACTCTTCAGCCTTGGAGCCAATACACAGCATCAATTCTAAGATAGATGGAAAATAAGGTAAAGCAAAAGAAGAAAAAAGAAGAAGGAAGGAGCGAAAAATACCCAGCAAAACCAGTTTGTTGGGGGGCAGCTGGATGGCTCAATGGATTGAGAGCCAGGCCTAGAGATGGGAGGTCCTAGGTTCAAATCTGGCCTCAGACACTTCCTAGCTGTGTGACCCTGGGCAAGTCACTTAACCCCCTTTGCCTTATCACTCTTCTGATTGGCTCCAAGACAGAAGGTAAGGGTTTAAAAAGAAACCATTTTTTTTGTTTTTTAAAATCTGCATTACTTGCAGTGATCTCCACCTGTGAGCCCTCTACTTTTGCAGAAAAGTTGGAGGAAGTGTTTTCTCATGACTATTATTTGGGACCACACTTGTTCTTTGTATTTTGCAATATTCATTTTCTATTATTTTGTGATGGTTGTTCTTTTGAATTGCACTTGTAATCATTGTGCATGTCTGTCTTAGATCTGCTTATTTTACTTTACATAAATTCATGCAACTCTCTTTTCCATACTTCCTCATATTTGTCATTTCTTACAGTGCAATAATATTTAATTCCATTCATCTGCCACAATCTTTTTGGACATCCTATACATGATAGGCATGTGCCTTGTTTCCACTAGTTTGCTACTCTAAGAATATTGCTATAAACATGTTACTGTGTATACAGACTCTCTTTTTTCAATAAACTTCTGGAAGTATAAGCCTTGGACTATTTAGGTCAAAAGATATCAACATGAATGCTTTATTTGCAAAAATCCAAGTGTTTTCTAGAATTGTTATAATAATCCACAGCTTCACAAATATTTTATTATTGTTCCTGTCTTTCCAAAACTCTTCCAACATTGACTATTCCCATCTTTTGTCATTTATTGAGTGTAGGGGCAACCCTCAGGGTTGTTTGGATCATTGTCTCATATTATTAGTTATTTGGAGCATTTTTTCATGTAGTAGTTAAGAGTCTGTAATTCTTCTTTTGAGATCTTTGTGTGAACATTCTCTGATCACTTATCTATTAGTGTAATGGCTTTTGTTCTTATATATTTCTGCTAATTGTCTACATATTTTAGATATCAAATCCTTTTCAGAGAAATTTGATACTAAGAATCTTTTTTATAATCAGTGCTTACTATTTAATCTTAGATGCTTTAATTTTGTTTGTGAAGAGCTTTTCAATTTCATGTAATCAAAGTTCCTCTTTTTCTTTTATAATTGCTTCTATCCCTTGCCAAAAAGCATTTATCATGTGCTTACTATTTGCCAAATATTGTGTTAATCAGTGGGGATACCAAGAAAAGTAAAAGCAGTTTCCTATGATCAAGGAGTCCTCATTCTAACAGGAAAGACATTAAGGAAATAAGTAGGTACACTGTTGTTCATCCTTTGTTGTTGTCGTTGTTGTTTTAATAAAACCCTTACCTTTCATCTTGGATAAGGGCTAAACAATGAGGGTTAAGTGATTTGCCCAGGGTCACACAGCTAGGAAGTGTCTGCGGTCAGATCTGAATCTAGAACTTCTTGTTTCTAGGCCTGGCTCTCAATCCACTGAGCCATACAGCTGTCCCCTCATCCTTTGTTTTTAAAGAAGACCAATGGCATCATGATGATTGATGTCTTGACCTGAGCTTCAACTGAATTTTACTGATGCTGACTTCCGCAAAGTTGTCACTCTTACTCTTCTACAGAGTCATCAAAGTCCAATGGCAAGACAAAAATCAAGAAGATCAGCAATAAGCCAGGATTCAGTGAATGGCTTTGGTACCTTCCATACCTTACCAAGTTCTAAGTCCTCTAGAAGATTGGCTTCAGCTGCCTTCATGGCTACTGGAACAAATTGTTCTTGTCTGCCCATTCCTCAGTGGTGAAATATGTAACTGAAATATAGGGTAGTAATGGGATGTTGGTAGGTTCAAGGAATGGTTACTCAGGGCCAGAATCAGAAGATAACACAGGGTTTGGGAAGGCCAATATGATATAGCTGACAAGCTAACAAGTACAGTCCAGGCAGAGGTAATAAACACAGGGATCGTTTGGTTTATTAAGGTAAGGGAAGGTAGGAGAGGGAATTGGGATAATCTTATCTAGTGTAACCCTCTCCAACAAATCGACAGTTGTTTCCTCATGGGAAGCCTTCAGAGAGATTTTAGCTACACTATTCTTTACCTCTCTACCTGAAGTCTCAGTCCCTAATATAAATAAACTCCACTAACCCAAATCCCCTCTTGGATGGTAATAGAGAGGTATTTAGGTTGGAAGCTAAGCAGGAGCAGGACTCAGGGAGAGGTTCTCATGGACAGATGCCTTAGATCAGTGATTCCCAAAGTGGGGATCCCCAAAGGGGAAAAGCTCCCTGGTGGGTGCTGCATTTATCTTTCCTAGTAATTGCTATAAACTTAAAAAAATTAATTTCCAGGGGCGCTAAGTAATATTTTTTCTGGAAAGGGGGTGGTAGGCCAAAAAAATTTGGGAACTTAGATGCCTTAGATGATTCAAGCAGCTCTGTAGATGTATGTCTTAGCCAGTAGGAAACAGGATAACCATAGGAACAGGTATGGTGATAAGACGTAGCAGAAGGAAGCCACAGGAGAGAATAGCCAAGTTCACTAGGTCCACCCCAGGAGACAAGACAAGACTCAAGGCTCAATTGTCTGTTAAAAACAGCCCAGTCACTTCTGCAGAATTCCAGAACCTTTCCTGCCTCTGTTCACATCATCTCTTTCCTTATAACAGCAGGGAAACTTCAAATGCTTTGGGCAGACATCCCCTAGATCACTGATAGGGTTAAACCCTCTAGGTTATCCTTAACCTGATTTAGCTGTCTGCATAGGTTTTATCAGGGTGTAGCCACTGCGAATGCTACAGCTTTTTGGAGCCACAGATCAGAGTTGGGTGACAGGTGTACACCAAAGGTGGGTGAAGTAGTTTCCCCTGAACATCCCATATACCCTACTAGGTATATACAAGATATGTGAAGAATAGATGAGAGGTAATATCAGAGGATATGGCATTAGTAAGTGTGGGAACTGAACTCTTGAGCAAGATGGGCTTTGAGCTGAGTCTTGCAGGAAACCATAAAAACTAAGAAGCAGAAATGGAGAAGGAGAGCATTCCAGACCTGGAGGACAGCTACAGTGCAAAGGTGAAGAGACAAGGGCTGGAATGTCAAATTCATAGAATAGCAAGCAAGCCAGTGTATCTGGGTCCTAGAGTGTGCATGGAGGGAAAAGTAGAGTATTAATAAGACTGAGACAGTACGAAGGAACCAGATTTTGAAGGGCTTTACATGACAGACAAAACTAGAAGTAATAGGGAGCCACTGGAGTTTACTGAATGAGGTGGAGGAGGCAGCGACAACAAAACCTGTGATTAAGGAAAATTGCTTTGATAGCTAAGTGAAGTAGGGGTTGAAGTGAAGAATGTCTAGAGACAGGTCGATCAGGGTCCTTGTAAATAGTCTAGGTGAAATTTGATGATGGCTTTTATTAGAGTGGTAGCTGAGTAGAGAGAAGTGGATATATATAGGAAATATGTTGTGAAGGGAGCAATAACAAGATAGACTCAATTAAGAAAAAAAGATTAGCAAGTAAGAATGCCTTTTCCAGGAAGGAAGAGGCAAAAAATTCAGAAGGGGAGAAAGCAAGAATTTACAGTTTCTATATTAGTGTCTCATTGCATCATCTTTTCTCTACTGTCTGAGCTGCTCCCTATATCATGCTGTGACTTTCAAAGCCACAGCTTGCTCAAATCTGGCCTCAGACATTTCTTAGTTGTGTGACCCTGGGCAAGTCACTTAACCTTGATAGACTAGCTCTTATCACTCTTCTGCCTTGGAACCGATACTTAATATCAATTCTAAAACAGAACATAAGGATTAAAAAAAATAACAAGATAGTCATAACTTGTGTGCATAGGCTGTGGAACAGGAAGGAACTTCCCACTTTTTTATGGTGGCAATGGGGTATTTGAGTTTTCTTTTCTTTATTTTTTTTAAACCCTTACCTTCCATCTTGGAGTCAATATTGAGTATTGGCTCCAAGGCAGAAGAGTGGTAAGGGTGGGCAATGGGGGTCAAGTGACTTGGCCAGGGTCACACAGTTGGGAAGTGTCTGAGGCCAGATTTGAACCTAGGACCTCCCTTCTCTAGGCCTGACTCTCAATCCACTGAACTATCCAGCTTTCCCCTGGGTGTTTAAGTTTTCAAAGAGATTTAATACCTCTGGTTTGAGAGCTTGGTAAGACATCAAAAACATGGAGGTCGCCAAGGTCATCCATTGCATCCTGGGCCATCACTAGTCATCCTCACTTCTCTTGCCATTCAACTTCAATGACTTTGAATGAGAGAATGAAGTTGATTACTTTGCGAAATTCTGCCTCATTTAAATGCAATTCATACACCAGTTAAGACATCACTTTGTGAATGTCATTGGTCCTCTTCAAAAATGAAGGACAAATAACAATAATAATGGCAGTATGCCATTCTTTTCCCTTGGTGGTGATTAGGCTCTTGCAGACTTCCTCACCTCTTCCCCTCATTAAACTTACTCACTTTCCCCTCTCACAGGTTTTGTCCCTAGCTTTTAGGATGGGGAGAAAAAGGGGAACTCTATTCCAGCCCCCCCCCCACCCTGGGACTCAAGCAAAAACATTGTTTAATTTATGTCCACCCAAATATGCCAGTCTCTATCACCCTACATTCTTTACTAAGGTCAGGAATTTGGCAGAAAATCAGCTTCAGTATACCTCATTATATTAAAATAAACATTGACACTTAATAGAATTAAGAAAAAATTAACCCACAGTCCCAGGTAATCATATCTTGGGGTCCCAGTCAATACAAATCAACAATGTAAACAATTGATGAAGAATAAAGCATCTCCTGACAGGCTGCTTTAGCTACAGTATTGAGCATAGTGCCTAGCACATGATAGGGACTGCTAAGTGATGTCTTGGAAAGAGTGAGATTTACTAGCTATCTAATCATGGGGAAGTCACTTAACTTTATTTGCCTCAGTTTCCTCATCTGTAAAATGACTTGAAGAAAGAAATGACAAAGCACTCCAGTATCTTTGCCAAGAAAACCCCCAAATGGGGTCACAAAGCGGACATGATTAAACAACAACCAGCCCATAATAGGTACTTAATAAATTCTCCTTTGCTAACTATAGGCCAAAATAGTAGGATAAAGTATTTGCACATGTAATATGCAAAATAAAAGTAAAGGGCTAACATCAGTAGACCTACAGAATAACAAGAAATGCAAAACAATAGCATATATGGAAATGATAAGAAAATTATGTATCGTTACATAGGCAATGAAACTACAGGCAGATGCAACTGCATTATATGTATAATACTAACACAAAAGTAAATCAGGTGACCAAAAAGAATAAAAGAGAAGCATACCCAAAACATGTAGTAATTAATCCATGCATCAATGAACACAAGCAATTACTTGCCAGGTATTCAACATCCTGTTCCAGATGAATTCAAGGATCCTCTTTTAAAATGCTGCTTTTTCTCTAACAGATAACAATAACACCTTAAGTTATTGTCAGTCATTAGCACCTTAATGGGATTTAATTTATTACATTTTCCTGCCAGTGAGAACTAAGAGAGGAGAGTACTGAGAAAAAGGGAATCTGTGAGAAGAGGAAGGTGGTAAAGGGTGAGAAGCTACTATGTCTCTTGCATTCAAGTCAGGCAGCAGATAACCAGCAATATGGGCAGGAGAAATGAACGTAGAAAGGATACCAAAGATTTTGATCATTTTATCCATGGTCACCTCTGATTGTGGATCATCTTGAGAAGGAAGCTCCTCTCAGTTCTTCCAATCTCTAACACTTGCTAAAGTAGAGGACATATAAACTAGAGATATCAAAGCCATATCTGGAGATAAAAAGAATCACAATGGGGCAGTGGATTGAGAGCCAGGCCTAGAGATGGGAGGTCCTAAGTTCAAATCTGACCTCAGACATTTTCTAGCTGTGTGACTCTGGGCAACTCACTTGACCCCCATTGCCTAGCCCTTACCACTGTTCTGCCTTGGAACCAATAAGTAGTATTGATACTAAGGTGGAAGGTAAGGGTTTATTTAAAAACAAAACAAAACACAAGAAGGCTAGATATTCCAGTTGTGAGGAAATAATAGCAAGAAGCAAAAGCCACTCTTCCCCTCCTGTCTCCTTATACATCAATTCTTTCATTGCCTACTTGCTGATTTCCTAGCTCATTCCCTATACTCACTATTCAAAACCATTTATTCTTTCTTCAGTTCCTCAATGGCACCTTGCCCCTGCACATCTACAGGAAGAAGAAAACCTGGCTTTGTGCTTCAATGAGAAAATTAAAACCATTCAATGAGAGCTCTTTCAGTCCCCTCTTCCATTCTCAACTTCTTAGTTTTTCTCTTCCTCTTCTGTCATTGGATCCCTAGTCCTCATTAAAATTAATCACTTTACCTTTGCCCTTAATCTCATTTCCTTTTGTGTCTTCTAGAACCTCAATCCAAAAGTCATCCTTTCTCTCCTCATGTATTTTCAGTCTTTCTTTTCTGTAGGCTTCTTCCCATCTGCCCACATGCTCAGGTATCCTGAAATCCTGAAAAAGCTATCCATCCACTTTACTAAACCAACACAGTTAACACCCATCTCTGTCTCCCCTTTTATTGCCAAATTTCCTTTCCTCCCTTCCTCCCTTCCTTCCTCTCTTCCCTTCCTTTCTTTACTTCTTTCCTTCTTTTCTTCCTCCCTTCCTTCCTTCCTTCTTCCCTCCCTCCCTTCCTTCTTCCTTTCCTTCCTTTCTTTCTTCTTTCATTCTTTATCCTGACCCAAACCTTGGAATAACAGGATATAACCTCTCAAGTACATAACAAGCATGGAGACGGAAGCAACTAGTCCAAATAGTAAGAGTTTGAAAAAGAAATGTCCTAGGTATTGTGATCCTTCTAGCAGAATGGGGATTGCCTCTCTAAGAGCTCCAAAATCTGAGAGTTTAGAATCTAGCCCTCTATCAAGGAAGAAGGAATTTCTCAGAGTTCCTGAGGAATGACAGTATCTTAGGGGGAGGGATTATGTCCATTGTCCCCAAAGCCAGAAGATTGACAAAGGAATAAAAATGGGGCATTGTATGGAGGGTTGAAGATTTTTGGATTTTAGCTTCTACTTTGCTTCCTTCAAATGAGAGGTGGAGGCTGATTGGAAGGACATTGTCTGTTTAGTAGCACCAAGCTGTTCAAAGAAGACTTTCACCTTTGGGGTGGGAGCTTTCAGGGTCTTTTTCAGGATTGCTAATGCAATCACTTTGGTGTCCACCTGGCTCTTACCTCTCACCTGTGACTCCAAGAAGCCATTTTGGTAGACTGGCTAAATAAGGTTGAGGGTATCTCATGTGCCAGAAAACTGTTGGTGAGTTAGAGCGGTGTCTACCTCAAGCATGTGAAGACTTCTCTTGTTGGGCTGATGAGAACAACTTGTTCCAACAACCATGAAGGTGGCTAAAGCAGGTGTTATGGAGGACTTAGAGCTTGGTCAGACACAGAAGATACCAAGGTCCTCCACTGCATCCTGAGTCATCACCAGTTATCCTGTCATGTCTTGCCTCTGGACTTCAGTGATTTTGAAACAGAGTGTGGCTATCAACTTCGTACAACTGCCTCACTTAAATCCAACTCACGCACAAATTAAGACATAACCCTATGATATGTTTGTCCTTGTTGAAAACAAAAGGCCAAACAACAACCCCAAGCAAGTTTCACTTTGAGAAAGATTCATTTGAAAGGGTAGTACTCTCAGGGTGGTGGACTTCATGTATCTCTATGGAAAGCAGGACTCACCAGCATATTAGACAACCTTGTTCTATAAAAAAACTTTTTTTCCCCTTTGGAGAAGATTCCAAATCCCAAGATGACTCTAAATGTCTTTAAGATCCTTTAAATCTCTGGAAAGCAGGCTTCATAGGAAAGGAAGGAGCATCATAGTATATCTAGGGGCTACTGAATTCTTTATATGTTTTACTTCATTGACTACAGAATATTGGGATCCCTTTTATGTATTATTTTTTGCAATTTTCTTCAATAGAATAAAGACTATCCTCTGTATAATGTCCTTGTTACCTATTCATTTTTTGTAATCTTTTAAGTTTTATAAAATGTTTTCCTCACAATAACCTTATTGGCACAAGGCCTGGCACAGAGCAAGTAGTTTTAATTTTTAATTAATGCTTGCTAACTGGTTGTTGTAGGCAGTGTGTTTTTATTTACATCTTGCAGATAAGGAAATATACTCAGAAAAGTAATATAATTGTGATGTGGTGGTGAGATCAGGGTCTTGCCCAAAGAACTGATATCTCAGGCAATCTCCATGTCAAGCAAGCTTTATTATAAGAGAGTAGAGCAAAAGAGTTGTAATAGAGTGGCAATAGAGTGTCCATAGATAGTAGTTAGTGTAGTGCCCCAAGGGTTTTTAAGAATGCTTTTTACCTTGATTGGTTGTTAAGGAAGGGGTCAATTGTTTGGGAGGTAGTAGCATCACTGTAATCAAGGAACAGAGGTCACTTTACCCAAGGTTCACTTTAGTCCTTGTTTGCCCATTGGGATAGGGTAGGAAAGCCACAATGTAAATGGGTTGCTAATGATATGTTAAAAACCCCGGGGCAAATTTCTGTTAGGCAACTGTTTTCCAAGGAAAGCAGTGATAGTAGAAATTGGGCATTGTTTGAACCTAGTCCTGCATGGTTGAGAAACTGAACTTCCTGTTCTTGTTGTTCAGATCCTTCACCAAGGACCTAGGTTATGTCCAGAGATTGATGTAAGAGATTTTCTCATAACTATAAATCTCAAGCAACTTATATGTCTTATCTGAAAAGTGGCCCCATACTGATCAATTAATAATTGTTTCATGTTCCTTTGATTGTTTACAGCTACTTGGCAGGGAGTGGAACATCTCTTTTCATGGCAGCCCACATTAACTCTATCAATTAGTGTTGAGTTAGTAGTCAATCCTATATATCTCCTGACTATAAATCCAGTACTCTTCACCAAATTGGAGAAGAAGAATCATCAAGGGCCATAAGAAATGATAAGCAAGATGATTTTGGAAAAGATCTGCAGGAACTGATGCAGGGCAAAATAAGCAGAACCGGGAGAATGTTGTACACAATAATAGCAATATTGAACAATGATCACTTGACTTCTCTCAGCAATGCAATGATCTAGGGCAGTGCTAGTGAACCTTTTAGAGATGGAGTGCCAGGCCCTGCCTCACCCACTCCCCAGACCAAATGCCATGCCCGTTCTCCCCCAGTGTACCATGCTCTTCCCCTTACTTCACACAAGGGAAAGAAATAGTGCTCTAATTGGGCTGCTGGGCAAAGGGGTGGGTAAAGTGAAAAAATGTTGGTCAGGCATGGTGGAGAGCAGCTCTGCCCGAGTCCCTCTGCCTTTCTAGTAACTAACATTTTTTGGGAGGGTGGCTGCATGCCTACTGAGAGCACCCTGTGTACCAATTTTGGCACCTGTGCCATAGTTTCACCATCATTGATCTAGGAAAATCCTGAGAGACTTATGACAGAGAACACTATCCACCTCCAGAGAAAGAACTGTTGGAGTCAGATGGATGTGGATCAAAGCATACTATCTTTCATATCAGCATATTTACAATTTTATTTGGGGGTTTTGGTTTTATATGAGCGTGCTCTTACATCAATGCTCAATATGGAAGTGTTTTGCATGATAATAAAAATAAATCTTTAAATCTGATCCCAGACACTTCCTAGCTGTGTGAGCCTGGGCAAGTCACCTAACCAACATTGTCTAGCCCTTACCACTCTTCTATTTTAGAACCAATACATAGTATTGGTTCTAAGACAGATGGTAAAGGTTTAAAAAAATATAAAAGAATAATAAAAAAGAATCATCAAGTGTTATATTCATAATCTGGGAAATGATGGATGCTACTTTGACTGACAGGGATGGCAGTTGGAAGACTCGGAATGTTCCCAGATGCTGTGAGCCAGGGGCAAACGTCGGTTGGCCCACAGTATAAATACCCCTGACAGCCACTTTGAGGGACGTCTCTCTGGAGGTCTCTGGACAGGAGTCTCTGGACTGGGAAGTCTCTGGACTGAGTGGGAGGTTGAAGGGTGGCAGGGAGGTCTAAGAAGAAGAGGGTAGGAATAAATCTCAATATTTCCTGATAGACTGTGAGAGCTAGTGAATCACCAACACTGGTAGTGAGAAAGCTGAGAGAATAAGACCATCAATACATCTGCATCAATAGCCTTCCCTGTTCTCTGGCTTGGCTGTGGCCAGAAATAGAGGGAGTAAGTAAATCTCCAGCTTCCACCAGATTAATAGCCTCCAGTCCTGATTGTCAACTAGTTTATAGATAATAGATCAATAGGGTTTCCAATCCCCAAACCTTGACCTTGTTATCCTTTCCCCAATTTATAGATAGAGGGTTCAATAACAAATAACTTCCTGAGTGGTCTTTCTATCACAGCCCTTGGGAAGGGAGTCAAATGCAGTCAGATCCTAAACATTATCAAAGGCAAATCAATAGCCCAATACCAATCTATCCAACTCCAGGTTGGACCTGGAATGTTTACCCATCTATCTAACCTCTCAAGGGTCCTTGTTTTGGCAGCTGTTAGAAAGAAAAGGATAACTTACAGCAGCAGTCAAAGGTAATAGGGTTAGGTGTTCCTCCAATCAACTGCAGCTGAGGAGAGTATAGACAGATACATATGATCAACATCATTGTGCATCTATACATCTCCATTGGACCCTTTATATTCATAACACAAGTAAGTCAAAAGAATGTTGGTTATAAAGTTGAGGTAGGGGAGATAGTTAGGTGACTCAGTGGGGTTGTAAGCCAGACTTAGAAACAGGAGGTCTTGAGTTCAAATCTAGCCTCAGACATTTCCTATCTGTGTGACCCTGGGCAAATCACTTAACCTCCATTGCCTAGCCTGGTGATGGCAAACCTACGACAGACGTGTCAGCACTGACATGTGTAGCCATTTTTGATGACACGTGACAGCATGCGGCCCCATATAGAAAAGTATGGGGCCTTATGCCAAGGATGAAACATTTGCTGTAGTGTAGTATAGATACTCTGTCCACTATAGATGACAATCCTACCTATATTAATTTACCTTTTTTGGTTGATTAAATATTATTAATTATTAAAATATATTACAATTATACATTTTTGTTATTTAAACTATAAATATCATGAAATTATGTTTTTTTTTCTCGAAGTGACACACCACCCAAGTTATGCTTAGTTTTTTGGCAAATTTTGACACACCAAGTTCAAGAAGTTGTCCATCACTGGCCTAGTCCTTACCACTTTTTTAAAAAAAATTTTTAATCATTTATTAATAGTCATTTTTAACATGGTTACATGATTCATGCTCCTACTTTCCCCTTCACCCCCCGCACTCCCCCCACCCATGGCCGAACGCACATTTCTACTGGTTTTATCATGTGTCCTTGTTCAAGACCTATTTCCAAATTGTTGGTAGTTGCATTGGTGTGGTAGTTTCGAGTCCACATCCCCAATCATGTCCTCCTCAGCCCATGCTTTCAAGCATTTGTTTTTCTTATATGTTTCCTCTCCTGCAGTCCTTCCTCTGAATGTGGGTAGCATCTTTACCATAAATCCCTCAGAGCTGTCTTGTGTCATTGCATTGCTGCTGGTACAGAAGCCCATTACATTTGATTTTACCATAGTATATCAGTCTCTGTGTACAATGTTCTTCTGGCTCTGCTCCTTTCACTCTGCATCAATTCCTGGAGGTCTTTCCAGTTCGCCTGGAACTTCTCCAGTTTGTTATTCCTTTGAGCACAATAGTATTCCATCACAAGCATATACCACAGTTTGTTCAGCCATTCCCCAACTGAAGGACATACCCTCCTTTTCCAGTTTGTTGCCACCACAAAAAGTTCAGCTATAAATATTTTCATACAAGTCTGTTTATCTATGATCTCTTTGGGGTACAAACCCAGCAATGGTATGGCTGGATCAAAGAGCAGGCATTCTTTTATAGCCCTTTGAGCATGATTCCAAATTGCCAGCCAGAATGGTTGGATCAGTTCACAGCTCCACCAGCAATGCATTAATGTCCCGATTTTGCCACATCCCCTCCAACATTCATTACTCTCCCCTTCTTTCATTTTAGC